>NW_025110763.1:350105-419688 GCF_011392965.1 Frieseomelitta varia
ATTTACATAGTAATTAATTAGGTATAGCACTTATTATAGCAGTATTGTACTTATTATAGCATTTACATAGTAATTAATTAGCAATATATACATTACTAATTAATTAAATTCGTATGTATACATACACTGCTTAATTAATTAGGTTCGTATATATATACTTTTATACGAACGTTGACGTACACGGAAAGCTCTATCGATCACACCGTACAAGAGATTAACCGTAAATTAAACCTCCTATGTAAATGGAATATTCACAATTACCACAAATGAACGCGGGGCTTAATTGTCGCGCGAAAGCTGCACGCAAATTGCTAGATAAATAAACGGACGTTAAAACGCGATAGCATTCGTTTTCGAAAGCCAGCACCACCCGCCTCCCATTTACTCCAAACTTCATTTTCCACGATCCAGCTACAGGAATCCGCGAGCCCAGGCGAAATGCGTCGCGCTTTACAATCGTTGTTCTTCTTCGTCGGCACGCTGGCAGATAACGAGCCGGGAAACACGGCAATTTAGGAAAACTCTCGGAGGGGGATGGGAAAACGAAAACGGCTCGGCAGCAGCGAATGAACGAACGCAGTTTAGCGCCTGTATCAAACTGCATTAGGCGGAATACGCGGCAGACGACGATAACGGTGATTTTTAATGGCACGGGCGTGTAATTCCTGTTAGCCATAGAACGTGACCGTCCTCGCCAACGCGGAATTCAACACGCACTCTCTCTCTCTCTCAGTTTTTCCACAGCAATACGTTCGTATCCTGTCTCTGAATGAAATTATCTCGTCTCGTTAAACCGGGCACATTTGTTCAACTGTCTAAAGTATTGTGCATATATTTTTAGATATTTCTCATGTTTCGTGAGTTTGCGCGTTACTCGCGTTTAAAATTAAAATGCTACGCGACGCTGACAAACGCTTTCGTAGAACTGCAACAGAGACGAGAGTATAGGAAGGGTAATTCTGTGTTTTGGTTTCTCGACGCTGCTAAGCGTGTCATGAGAAAGTCGTGAATAAATCTTCCGCATTTGAGAAGTCGAGAGGAAGATTATAGGTGAGAGAGAGAGAGAGAGAGAGAGAGCGGGCAACGCGAGCTTTTAAAAACTGGGACGGGGCGTCTTTATTTTCCCTCTTTTCTCCCTATTTCCTCTCCTCTTGCTATTTTCTAACGTTATTTCCGCCTGTCTTCCTTTTTTTTTTTTTAAACCATTTTTTCATCGACTTTTTTGTTTCATATACTTTCCACCGTTCCTTCTCGATCTACTTTCCAATCCTTCATCGTCACTGACAAGTAAAAAAAGAAAAAAAAGCTGAAAGTTCGAAAGCAGAACTGGACCGAAGACAAGCAATGAAAAAAAACTGGATCGCGAAGATCCGGACGAGTGGCTATTTCTTTTCCAAATCCGTCAAAAGGAACTTCCCCCTAAAGCGTACAATTATCGCCACAGAGATTAATTAACACGAAGATCCGCCGCGGACAAAAGAAAGTTTTGCCAAGATTCTCTCCTTGAACTCGAGGATCATTAAAATTTTCAACGTCTCTCGAGTCGCTCGCAAATCAGCCACCCCTCTACTCTTCCTCTTCATCCTACAATTAGTGCGGAGATCTACGATACCGATCTCGACGACGAAAACCAATTATGTATTTCCGTGAAAAATTGTTCCACGTGATGTTTGATCAAAAGACGAAATTTTTTATCGTGTTATTTCTTCCTGATCTTTTTAGTGATACTCCGATAAACAGAATTAAATTGAACGCGAACGAACCGTTTAAAATTCTAAGAACTATAACAAATTTAACAAGACCCCTGAAAGAATTATTATTAGAAAAAGAATTTGAAACGTTAATTACTAATTAACTAGAGTTAAATTGAACGCGAATGAGTTGTTTAAAATTCTAAAACGAAGAATATAACGAAATTTAACATGACTCCCGAAAGAATTACCAGAAAAAAATTTGAAACTAATTACTAGAGTTAAATCGAACGCGAATGAACTGTTGAAAATTCTGAAACAAAGAGTATATCATATTCCTGAAAAAGTTATTAGAAAAAAAGTTTGAAACGTTAATTACTCCAAGATAATTTATATTTTGTATCTAAAAAAATTGTCGATAAATATAAGATAACGTGCATTTAGAATAAAATTTCTTTAAAAATTCAACTAACTGATGAAATTACTTCGAAATCACATTAGTATAATTCTATTGCAATTATATTATACATTATATTAATATTAATTATATTATAATATTATATATATATTATATAATATATAATATATAATAACATAATAAAATAACATAATACATTATATTATAATATTATATATATATAATAACATAATAGATTATATTATAATATTACATATATAATAACAATAACATAATATATTATATTATTATATTATATTATATTATACATTATATATATAATAACATAATAACATAATATATATTAAATATTATATTAAATATTATATAATAATATATTAATATTAATTATATTACAATATTATATACATAATAACATAATATTATGTATTACAATATAAGCACAATCTATAAATATTAAATTAATTTTTGACAGCAACTCTTACATCCAATATCTTCCATATGATCAAGCTTCTCTAATGAAAAGAATTCTAAATATGTTACATCGAGCCAACAAATTCAAATTTCAATATCTCAAAAAGACACGATCGATCCGTTTTTCCGTTTTCTGTGGCAAGCAGTTGCGAAACGGAAGCAGACAACGTGCAACATCTGTCGCTCGATGGCCATTCGTTATCCATTCTCCACACCCCCCCCCCTCCCCCTGAAGTGGAGGAGGGGAACTTCCGCTTACCATTTCTAATCCGCGCTGCACGCTCTGCCTGTTCAAATTTCACCCGTTTAAATCGACCCGGTTGTTACATCGAGCATTTCGTCTCGTTTCTCTCGTCACCGTGGAATAAAACTGGGAAGCTGAGGTACCGCTCGCGAGCAGTTTCTTGAAAACGTCCCGTTAACAAGCCGACGATCGATCCTGTCGCGCGGCGCGGCGCTGGAATTAAGTGGCGGGAACTTAATTATTCAATCGGCTCGCGGAGGTTGCCAACGACGGGAAGAAACAGGGAAAGGTGTTCGGGTTAATAGCAGCCGGAAATAAAAGTCGCGCCGAGTCGGGTCGAGGAACCGTGGCCGAGTGAATGAAAGCAAAGAACGAGAAGGAAACGGGGGAGAAAAGTTGAGGAAGGTTGGGTCAAATGAAAGGGAAGTGTTGAGGGGAGTTTTGGCGGAGATTTAATAGGCGTTGTTCGATAAGTCGTGGACAATAGTAACTCGGATGTACAAGTTGAGGATAATAGTCGATTACTTGAACGAACAGAATTTTTGTAACATTGAATTTTGAATAACAGACGGAGATTTTGATTCTCACTTGAGACGCGTCATAAAAGTAAACAAGTATATGTAATCATGTGTTTATGATTTCTCAAAATTTATCCACAGATGTAACAATAAAATGGTTAAATGTACGAATCTATAATTTGCAAAACGTATAATTTCGAGGGCGAAATATACGAAACCGATACGGTCATTTTCTCTGGAATCATAATTCTACTGTTAATAAATGAAAACGAAATTTTACTATAAGAGTATAAGATGTTGTATAAGATCCTGTTTAAAACGATAAAATTAAAATGACATTTATAAATTTTAATTCTCACAGAAACGATAACAATTATATTCACACAATAACAAAGCTAAAAATTCGAAATGAAACGAGATTAATTTCCAATAAAAGAAGCAAAGTGAAAAACAGTGTTCCAGAGGATAGGCCAAATAACAAGAGAAAATAAGACGGAACTAGACACGACGAAAAATAAACGACACGTCAGAAAAAGAAATAAACCAACGTCGACACAAACAGTGGCAAACAGCGGGGATTGTAAAAAAAAAAAAAACGAATGGTTAGAAGACGGTATAAAGAGTTAGGCTTTCGACGAGAGAAAGATATTAAGAGGGTTTGCGAGAGGATGCGTTTAAAGAAACAAAGTAAAAAGGGGCAGCAAAGAACCTTGCCGGGGTGGAGGGTAAGAAGAATGAAATACGGTTAGTATCGCTGGGAAAAGAAGATAATGAGAAACATCGGAGATCGATAAAACGGGGGAGGGGTGGGAGGCAAGAACGAATAGAAGCAAAATGGGAAGGAAGCGAAGAAAAAGAAAATACGAAGATAATAACGAGGAAGGAGGCGAAGAAATAGACAGAAAATGCGAGTTCTAGCAAGGGGGGTTGAGAGTTGGCAGCGTCGAGCAGAAACGAGGCGATTAACCGTCGCCGTGCTAGACTTCACAGATCGGGTGTCCATGTTAATGGAGGACGATTTTCTAATAATGAGTGCCACGTTCTTCTGCTTTTACGAGTTCGCCGATGATTCCACGGAGGAAAGAAGTGGAACGAGCCTTTCTTCGACCAGCTTTAATTGCTCTTTCTCAATTGTTTTACTCTCTCTCTTTCTCTCTCTCACTTTCTGTTGGAAATCTTCCTCGGAAAATGATCATACTTAAAACGAGGAAGGTGGAAGGAATCGGAACTTGTGACTGCGGGACTTTCTTATTCTCACCTATTCCAGAAACGGATATTCCTTACGTGGAAAATGTTGAGCACACGAATGAAAATATCTGAGTGACTCTTCGTGCGATTATTTATCGCAAAACTCGCTGGGAATGAGATTCAAGTGTTAGAAGATTTGTGGATGGATCAACTATTTTGCATAGTTTGCTTGAAGCAAGCTTGGGTGAAAGAGTATAATAAAATAAAAAGATAGAAGGAAGTTAGTTGTCGAGTGGTTTAGTTTTGAGTAATCTTAGAATTATTTCTAATCCCGCTGCAGTGTTTGAACTTTTATATCCCGGATAATTTAGCATACAAGTGTGCTTAAAAATGAGGGTGAATTGTTTATGATTTTTTAACGCATATACACGTCAACCTTTCGTTTGAGAGAAAATATTGAAAATTTTGTATGTGAAAAGAGAGTCCTCCTAATTCGAAAATAAAAATTTGCGCAAAAATACAATTTGCCTCCGTTATGTTTTATCTATAATCCACAGCAGGATCGCAAGTCGACATCAACGTGACGCAAGGACTGAAAATGAGCAAGCAAACCGGTATATAAACCAAACTATAATTTCATTCGGCGCTGTAACTAGTTTACGCCCGCGGCCACTTTTCATCCTTTCAGGAATATTACGATAAGTACTAAAATTAAAATAAATTTTAATCCTACAGGCTGAATCTCACAGAGTTGGTTTCGTATACACATAATTTCTGCCAGTTTTGTTAGTTTGGAGGGACGTATACAGAGTATCCTGGCTTTCTCCCGCCAAACTGCGAGAGCTTATTTTAAGGGCCAAAAGAAGAAAAAAAATGTTATACGAAGTTTAACGAGCGAATTAACGCTCTGTTAAGGAGATACAAACAAATAATGACAAATAGTTACTCACTATTTTTAATGTCTCATTTCAAAATGATGTCCTTCTGCTCGGATACAAGCTTGACATCGACGAAAAACTGAATTTATCGCTCTATGCAGAGTCGCGGTATCTTGTTGCATTTCAATAACTGCATTTTTAATACGCTGCACAAGATCTTCATACGAAGTCACTTCGTTCGAGTAAACCTTTTGTTTCAAAGTATCCCAATAAGTAAAAGCGGTGTAAGATCAACGCTTATCTATCAACACTCACTTCCAATTATGAAACAGGCTCGTGCAAAGAAAAGAAATGACTGAAATACTGAAAATGCTCAGTAAAATACTAAGTATCTATTTTTCGTTATATCTCTGTAATGAAGCGTTAATTCGCAACATTTTCTTCTTTTTTTTGGCCCCTAGAATAAGCTCTCGCAATTTGGTGGGAGAAACCCGGGCAAGGATTTTCGCAAACGAGAACGATTCCAATTAGAAATTTCGACAGTGACCGGTCGCAAAACCGTGGAAATAAAAGGCAAAACGTTTTGCGAAAGTTACGAACACGTGACGGCGATGTCGAATCGAGAAGGAAAATAGAGAGAGGAGGAGGGGCGAAATCTGCGAGAGAGAAAGAGAGGTCGAGAAGTTCTAAGGAGATTACGAGGTTCCGTTTGAAAAGTCGATCTTGAAAGTCACTCTGTTCGTGATACCAGCAAGGGAACTTCTCTTCTCTCTCTCTCTCTCTCTCTCTCTCTCTCTCTCTCTCTCTCTCTTTTTCTGTCTTTCTCTTGACGATAGATCGACCGCGAAAACTTCAATAATTCACGACCATTCGACGTGTTTCAATATTTAAACAAATGTTCAGCCGTTCGGTACACTTGTATTGTTTTGCGGGAATCGTCGCCGCCGCGAGCTTTTCATAGTTCACAACTTCGATTCTGTCCGCTTCGAGGATCAATAAGGAACCACTTTTTGTTCTATTCTCTTTCAATGCTCGCGTAAAAGCGACGAAAGATGTAGAACAAATCGACAACAAAGTAGAACGAAACTTGTGAAATCTTTAGAAATTAAATCACGACTGTAGGAACAATTTCGAAAGATCCACGAAAATTTGAGAAACCTTGCGAAATTCTCGTATCGTAATTGTAATTTCGTCGTTTGTTGAAAAGGAACACCGCGTTGAAAGAACGTTTGTTTTGCGAGTAACTGTGGAATAATGAAGATAAATGGAAGAGCTACGTGTTCGTTGAAAAATATATCAAAAGAATCTCTCTCTCTCTCTCGCACGGTAACTGAATAATGAAACTAACCTAAGTGAAAGAGCATTAAAAATAAATAAAAATATGGCGACTTTATTAAAAAGCAATTCCTTTCCACCGTGTTCCACTTAGTATGTTAATACCTTCCTCGAGAGGGAGGTATCTTTCAAATGAAAACCACTCGAAGGTAGGGAATGAAATTCGTTGAAAGTTGTAAGTAGTAAGAGTCCCTGTCTGATCGGGCAAACACAACAGAACTGTGATCTGGCACCTGATCGGGCTAGTGAAATAGGAATCGTTCCCATATATTAAGTGAAGTAGAGCATGTATTTGCATTAGCCGAGTAAAGGGAAGTGTACGTCTTTAGTCAGGCAAGTGGAATAGAATTGCTCTTGATGCGACAGGTAGAATAGGAACGTGTCTCGTTTGCATTAGTAAGGGCAAACGTATTGCAGTAGAATAAGATAAATTACCGTGAAACTCATCAATTCTACGTTTTCCTACGCGTACCTTCTTTTTCCTTTTTTCTTCTACTATTTTTCAATTTTACATCTAACGTTAACTAAAGTAATAGTAAGATCTCACGGGATAGCGACGAAAATGTTTTCCATTAAAGAGAATTTAAACAGAGACATATTTAAATTTTTAAATATTTGAGAAAGACGTTGACGGAAAAATGGCACAAATTTTTGTACAAATTTTGTAGGTAATATACGAATATGTCTCGTTTATTTTCTGAATAATTTTCAAACGTTAAAACAGACATTAACATAAAAATATTTTTATGTAGACGGAAATATTATGTAGATGATACACGAATATATGGTGCTTTCTGTTAAATATGCGTGTACACGCTAACAAAATATTTGAACAGCAATATTGAAAACGTTCTGATTCATTTCAATTACTTTCGCCATTCTTTTCTATCGTATCACGTCCAGACAGAGATTAAATTAAAAAAAAAAAAAAAAGAAACAGAACAGTAGAAAATGGACATCGATTGAAATTCAACGATGTATGATCGTACAGAATTGGAAAATGAGATCGTACACAACAAAAATAAAACCATTCACCGTGTGGTCACTTTCCCATGTTCGACCGGAAGCTTTCATTTTGTCCCTAAATTTGTTTAATATTCACGTTACGCTGAGCCAACGGAATATTATCCAATATGTACACAAACGTTCCATTCCCAATCGATAACAAAAACGAGAAACAATTGTTCCACGAGAATAGCTATAAATTTGTTTACTTTACTTTCGATTCTTCTGTAAATTTGCCTATAAATTTTATTACACGACGAACATAGAAGATAGATTCAAGAATGGTTCTCTGAGATCGAATCATCTTCAAACATTTTAAAAAGATTCGATTACTTCGAAAACTTTTACTTCGAATGTCGCAACACCATAACGGTGAAAATGTATAAAAATTTTTGTCGACTCTCGAATATTTTCTCTCCTTTTTACGCAGCTCGAGATCACCATCGTTTTGATATTCGATCTGCAAATCATGGTTTATTATGAATTTATGAATTTCAAAGCTTTAGCTTTGGAACGTAATATTGTTAATATGCCGTGCGTTTGAAGCAACGTTGTTACGCGTTAGTAAATGCGAGTTTAAATAATAATAATAGAGAGCGTAGAAGCGTTTAAACGTGATTGTAACATAAATAGTATAACGAGATGGACGTTGAATTCTTTACTGTTTCGCGAGAGATGAAAATATACGCTATTTATATACGACGGGAATATAAATTCATTTTCATGCTATCCTTTCATCTTTTATGGAAACGGTTAATTAATGTTTATAGAAACAGTAATTAATACGTATAATATATAATATAACGTATAATGAAACATGTAATGTAGTTACAGGGAAGAATGATATAAATATAAAAGGTAATTAACTGTTAATATTTCTTGAACGTTCAATAATTTCAGTTTAAATACAGTTTGACAATACACGTTTAAGTTAAAAGCACTGGATGAACGAATATTCTGATTTTAAAATTCTTCTCGCGCGTGTTGTATTTTTGCGTCTACTACATCGCTTATTGTTGAAGCTAAAAATTTACATCACGAGTGTTTGTGGATGCGACGTGTTTGGATATGTTGCATCAAAGGTACTGATCGCTCGACCTCGTCGTTCGATCGGTCAGAATATCTCGAAAAGCTTCATCCGAAAATCCGACGTAGCGTGAACACGCCCAAATTTCCGCAATCGTGTTTAACGAGTCATCGACCACGCAGGAAGCGTCGCGAACGTTTCGAGTTTCGCGATGCGGCACGATTAACGCGTTATCCAAGACCGGAAATATCGATTTATAGTTTTCTACAAACGAAGGGAATATTTGTTTCTGACGTCTCCAAGTTTAACAACGAGTTATTAAAAAAAGAAAGCGCGTAAACAACACATTTTATTCGTCGCGTCGAAATATCCGGTGATTTCCGATCAATTTAGCAAATTAATTTTTCAGCGGGAAATTGAAAATTCCACTGAAGGAATTCAAGTTATTTTTTTTTCTTCTTTCTTTTTCATATCGCGGAACTCGCGTTACTTTTATATCACGGAAAAAGTAACAGAGGACGAAGGAAACATCTCCATTATTTAATAAACGCGACACCACCGTTCCGTGCCGTTTTTCAATAACCTTTAATAAAGCTTCAGAAATGCAAATTTCACGCGACTCGCTGCCACGTAGCCCATAAAATTTCTATAATACTCTCTGTCCCAGGCATCTCACGCGTAAACTATATTGCACGCTCGTTAAACACGCTATTTCCTATCGCCGCTTCATCTCACGCCTCATTTCGCGCAATTACACAGAATTTCGAGCGAAAAAAGGAAAACAAGAAAATAAAAAAAAGAGACAACAACACCAGATTAAGCGTAAAAAAAAAAAAAAACGAAAGGAATTTGGAATTTTTAATTTGCCACTCGACGCCACGAGATGCCGCGAAATCGAGGAGAGCGACGTCTATCGACGAGGGACGAGCGAACGACGACCGAGGGGCTTTGCCATGGAATTTCCGCTTCGACACCGAGAGACGAGGCCATCGTCGCGTCTCGCCGGATTAAATTATAACGTCGACCCTGATTTACATCGATAGCGCAGCAAACTCCCGGCCGGTTCGTTAGAAAGTTTCACGGAAGTGTCGCAGTTGGTGTGTTCCCGGTGCTACCAAAACCCCGAGCAACGACTACCATGCAAACAGCCGAGCGACGAGCTCGAGCGCGCACGGCCCTCCTGCTACTTTGGTCACGGACACTCGGGCACAAACACGGATACGACGAAGGTATCCTTCGTGCGTTCTATTTGTTTTCAGTTACTTTTCTCAGGAAGTTGCACCACATCGGCCCTCTCCTGATTTACAATTCTCCGCTTCCTTCGGTCTGGTGGCCGGTCATGCATATTTAATCATCGGTACCGGCCATCAGCGGATAACCAGGCTCAGGCAAGGTCTCAGACGCGAGTGATTCCGCCCCCTTCCCATGGTCTTGGAAACTTCGACACGCGTACGTTTGAAATTGTTCTTTGTTTCCTTTTGGCTTTGGACAACCAAGAGTTGTTTGTTAAGTGTCGAAACACACGTATGATGGGGGCTCTCGCCGCGCTGGATTTACGTTGTTTAACGGGGGGGGGGGGGATAGGTGTTGCGGTTGTTGGCCTCGGCTGTGTTAACAGCTGGTAAACGAATTAGGCTAGGTGGTAATTTAGTAGAACAGGACTACCGCGTGCAATTAACGAAATTTGCGCTGCCAGTTGCACTGGCAATGAAACAAGATACCAGAAGTGAGAACCGTTTGGTCGAAGACTCTTTAAGATTTTGAGAGTTTCAGAAATTAGAACTCGATCGATCGATCGCGCGTGAAATCGAGGAACGTGAAGTAGTAAGAAACTGTTTTTACAATCTATAATTTGCTGATTGATTAATGTTATTACGCTTGGTATTATTATTAATTGATTTATTATAATTAATACACGTTGTTGATTGATGTTAATCAATTATCGTGCGAAGATAGTTAAATAGTAATTCAGTTGGTCACGTAATACAAGAAGATCCTTGTTTGTTAAAAATTGTTACCGACCTCGTTAGTTAGTTAGTTAGAAAGTTGATAACAAGATTAGCAAGTGCAGATTAAACTTTTTCGTTACTTTCAGGATTGCTTAAGTCAATTTTAGATTTATCTATCTGTAATGTAATCTACACTGGCCTTATTAACTAGCTTAACGTCTCGATTCATTATTTTCAAATTTCACACATTCAGTTTAATTTCATCTCAAGCTGCAACAAAAGCTCTAACTGTCTTATTTGAATAGTAAACGATATACATGAATAATATTTCATAATATTTATATTTGAATTATATACTACAATATAATATTTTATAATATTTATATTTAAATTATATACTATGATATAATATTTTATAATATTAGTAATAAATGATGTACATAATATTTTATCAAAATCAAAAGATTTGATCGAATCATTAATATTTTCTCTACTTCCAAGCATTCCATCTCGATTATTTAACAAGATTCAATAATTTATCGGACGACAATTTTAATTTTAATCAATTAATAAGATACTCTCTTAGCAAACCAACAAAATTATCCAGAGTGTAACAGAAAATATATCTTCGCTCGAATATTATTGCATTATAGTACAATTATAATATCTGGATTTTGAAACGAACATAGCACTTGTTCGAAGACTTTTGAGCGTACAATAATCTATCGTACGATAATCCGAACAATATCCCCGTTAGATACTTCAATTCTTTGCATCAACAACTCCAACCGATACCATCGATTTAACCAACTTAACTTTCCACCAAGCTGTTAAGACGAGTTTAAAGAATACGAGACAAGGAGGACAGCCAGACCGATTCGAACTGTCGATCATCTCCTCTCTGGATCTTCCTGTTGGCTATTCAGCCGATTGTGAACCGTACTCGCCCGAGGGTAGTTTCGTCGACGGAACGAAAGAGCCTGAGCAAACCTCTCCTCCCGATTGCCAGTGCATCCTCAATTCGTAATCAGGCTGGATTTGTCCTCAGTCTCTTCCTCGGGGTTTCCTCGTCGAAACGAAAATGGCACGGATCTCTTATAAATAAGGTAGAACGATTTCGAGCAGACGACATCTGGCGAACTTTAGAGCGCATCGTGGCTACAAAGCCTTTGCCGATGGTTAAACGAAAACTGTCTCTTCGAGGATTCATTGCTTGCGCGGAATAAGGGCGATGAGAAAGTCGGCGAATATTTCAAGAAAGTTGCGCTGTGATGTTTGAAATTATTGAATTTTAACAATACGAGTTGTATCACGTTGCGAAATAAATTTTATTTGACACGCGCGTTGTTCGATTATTTATTAATCGTTTGCTATTAATCGTGTTATGAATATTTCTCTACTTGTATCAGAATTTTTTTCAACTACAACTCAACGCATTATCTTGCAACGCGTAAGTTCGTAGTATCATAGTTTCTAACTGCTTACATAGTTTACGCTAAATTTCGTGAAATATGTCATATAATAACTAGAGCATTCATTATTTAATAATAATTATCAATAGATTGTGGATAGTTACGTAATCGAAAAATTACCTATTAAATATTGTAACGTGTACTAATTATGTTAAAGTTTATTTAATTTCCAGTTGTTCGTAAAAATTTCCAGGCCCTAACAACGATATAATATAAAATTTATACCAAATAAAATTAGCCATACAGAAAACTATCGAGTAGCAAGTAATGATAAAGTTTCCATTATCAACAAATCAACACTGACGACAATGGTATAATATAAAATTTATACTAAAGAATTCATATTAAAAAGAAATCCGAAACGGAAGCTGTACATAATAGTAAGAACAAAGTATTCATTATTGTTACAATGTTATATTAATTCTCCGTTTAAAGACGAAAAAGAGGAAAAGAACAAATGAAACAGAATTAAAGAACCTGTCGTTATACTCCGGAACGATCCCGGTTAATGCACGTGTCTAACGCGAGCCACGGATCGTTTATCAAGAGGAGGTGTCGATTCGAGTGGTTTAACGGCACAGTTTTGTACAGTGCGCTTCCAAGGGGAGAGAAACTAATCCTTTTTAGCCCGTTTGTCAAGGAATCTTCCTCCGTTCCTATCGAGATCTCTCAAAAGGAACTCTTCTCAGCCACCTGCGAAGGTAATTTTCTTAAGGATCTTTCACGTTCATAAATCTCGCCTCCTACACCATTGGTGCGTGGCTGTTTGAATCCTTGAGAAACCTTGGCTGACAAACAGGGCTACGGGGTTGAAAGAAGATCGAACGCCCTGGTGAATAATACACGCAGGACCAGCTTGATCTACTTTTCCTTTCCTTGGCTTCTCCTTACTTTTTTCCAAATCAGAGAACGTGCGTGGAAATATTTTCCGTAGGAAGAGAGAGAGAGAGAGAGAGAGAGAGAGAAAGTGTTTAGTATGCGCTCAAGTATGTCCGAGTTACTTGGCGCAGTTTCCTGTCACGTTTTCGGGTTTTGATCTCTGCTACAACGAGATCGGCGAATATCAGAAATAATGTTGAGAGAATGTTTAACGTTTGTGTAAATTCTTAATTCATTTGACTTGGTTTGACTTGGTTTGAGAATCGTAATTCGTATAATTTGAGAATTCGTATAATTCGGTTGTAAATCGTCCAGTTAATCAAGTTGATTATCGTTTGTAGTTTGCTCGACTGATATCAGCTTTAATGATTTCAAATTATCTGTGGCGAATCTTGGATGTTCTGTGATTATTCTAAATTGTAAAAACGCAAATGCATCAGTTACAAATGGAAATCACACGATCTGATTATCTAGAATGTTTTACGTTAAGTGAGTTATTCACCGAGCTTTGAACTTTTCAACTTTATCTGCCAATTTTTACGCTTCAGTCATCGCAAATTCATTTGGTGTAATATATATCTATTATTTGGAAATGATTAGGTATAAAAAGAAGACAGGGATAGTAAATAACTGAATAAAAGAAGATTAAGTAAGTTGACTTCAAGAGAAATATTGTAAAATCTCTCAGGCACAGTTCTTTAGATACAGCAATTGAGTTTGGCAAGAATCTATTTATCCTTAAAGGATTTTATCTTTGTACCTTTGTCTAAAAGCTTCTTAAAATAAACTCTAAAATAAAATTGATTGAAACGAAATGAAACCAAGAATTGTTGTCATTTCTCATGTGACAAACTTGTTCGATAAGGATAATAAAATTCAGAAAAAGAATTTGTACAAAAACAAGTGGAAAAAACATCGTTTAAAGCATTATAAAAATGAATGGTTCTAATCCAATCTAATCTAAAAAGTATGACTGGATTAGTAAATTTTATTTTAGTCGATATTTCTTCATCAAATTCATAATATAATTCTCAAAAATTCGTACATATAAAGAAATTCTTAATTTTTAAAGAAAACTATCGTCAAGCGTAAATTCATGGCACCGTTCATTCAATTTAACCTACTATAATAGATTATAATGTAATATAATAGATTAAAGCATCGAGCAACTTCACCGATCGGTGCACTGTCATCTATTGTAATCCGTTTATAATGGATTATAATTTAATATACTAGATTAAAGCATTGATGGTGCACCTAAAGTTACATCTAAAGCTACATCTTTTAATAACGAAGGAAATAAAATGTTGTTTCTCTGCAGTACAGATATTTATTTCCTTACAATCTTGTCAATTTGTTTATTTAAAGGCTCAAACGTCAAATTCCAAGATATTTTAATATAATATAATAAATTAAAATATCAATTAAGTCTTAGATCATTTCACGTTACTCAATAAATAAAGATCTCTAACATCTCTTATAATTTCCCTTTTCCTCAGTTTAGAAATATATTTTTTTAAACTTTAATGCATTCGTTCATTCAAATCGTTATAAATTTTTAATTCAACTTAACTCTTCATCAGATTTCAGGACGTCGTGATAATTTCAATGATTCATATACGTGTTTGTTTAAAGTAACGAGGAAATAAAAGTTCTGCAGTTCAGTTTTTTATTTTTCTCACGATCCCGTAAAAGCACGTAAAATTCTTTGACGTTGCAACATAATATGGTAAATTAAAATATCAAGTGACTTTTATCAATCGATCAATCGATCTGTTGTTTATCTATTATTTCTTGTAGCATTCTAATTTTTGTAAAAATTTCATTCCTCCCTTTCGATTTATTTCTTCAACGCAGCATCATTTTCTTTCCGGTCGCAACACCCTCTATATAATATACATCATTTTCAAGTAAGAAGAAATACATTATTCCAGCAACCTAAATACTCTCCCCAAATTTCCATCAGTTCTCTGCTTGGAATTTTTACAAACAACTTCAATTTTACAAGCCTCTGCCGAAAGCAAACTGTCGTGAAGCGACAAGCGTCGCGCATTTGTACAGTACTTTCCAATCTGGTCCCGTTCGTGAGAAGCAACTAACCAGAAGAGAAAAGAAAAAAAAAAAAAGATATTCACACTAGGAGTATTGATCAGTTAGAGTTCGAGGGGCACCCCGTGCTGCCGAGGCGAAAGATTACGATCGGGCCGCACATGCGACATACTCTAACGAACCGCACGGGGTTAGCGGCGGTCATCTTTAATTCAAACGACGATCAAACACGGTCCGGCTCCTTCGTTCCAGCTCTTTGATCCTTTCCACGTTGATTTTCCGTCGGGCCTCGGCCTGTGCACGGGGCTCCCGTTGTCAGAGAGAAACGACACGGTCGGATGCGGGCGTCCGTCCGTTCGTTCGACGTCCATCGTCCGAATCAATAGTCACGTTGATAAAAATCTATGAATTTTTTTTTTCACCGGGAACGACGAGTTTCCGACACTCGATAAAAAAAAAGAAAAAAGAAAAAAGGAAAATACGAGGCCGACGAAAGAAGCGGGAAAAAAGGAAAAAGCAGAAAAAAAAGAAGAAAGAAAAAAAATAGGGGGAGGAGGAGAAGAGAAGCGACGAAAAAAAAAAAAAAATGGCAAAAAAGGAAAAAGAAAAGGAGAAAAGGGAATGTTATGTACGGATGAAATGTAGGTCGCTATAGGTGGTTTCACCACGAAATAATTTACCCTTTGAAGCATTCACACTTTCATCGCGAACTCGATACTTCTGTAACGATACGTGTAAAGAACCGCCCCCGTTTAAACGCCATGGTTTAACGTTTCATTGAAACGCCACAATTCCCCTTTTGATATCTAGTCCCGATAATTCCGGTTGGATAATTTCGTCGAGATTTCGAGGGCTTTTTTACATGTTCCTTTTGGCAACCTCGTTTTGCTTTGATCCGAGCGAATTGAGAACGTTCCAGGATGAACCTGTTTTTCACTCGACTGGAAATATTTTGTCTAGGTTTGTATGCTTGTTCTTATTAGTATTGGTATATAACTTGTTTTCCAGACGCTAGACATAGAAGTGTCGTTGTATGTTGAACTGAGTAATAACAAGTATCAAAGTTGAAGTCCATTTAACAACAATTGCTAGATTACGATTATATTTATTAATGTTGATTTGCTGAGTCAAGATAACTTTTTCTTTTGTACTTTGTGTTTGATCGATACTATAATCCATAATCTAATTATGGATGTATGGATTATAATATAATCTATAATCCATCGTTTTGAGCATCCGTTTTCCATTAAACTGAAATTCCATTTAAATTCTGATTAATCTAAATTGGATTTTAGGTACATTATCATTTCAGGTGTCCATTTCCCATTTGAAGTTAAAATTAAGTTCATTCTAATTATATTATATGATTCTCATTCAGATTTCTACTTGTAAAATTATTTTGATGCAGCCAATTATAAATCAAGCAATTAAAGTCAAATTATTCTGACTCTCTTATCTCGTAACTTCTTTGTTTCCATTCTGCCGGACGATTTG
The DNA here is from genome assembly GCF_011392965.1 of Frieseomelitta varia. NCBI lineage: Eukaryota > Metazoa > Arthropoda > Insecta > Hymenoptera > Apidae > Frieseomelitta > Frieseomelitta varia. Next base: position 366,727 of record NW_025110763.1, read on the forward strand.
GCTGAATAAAATACGATCGAAGAATAAAATTCAGCCGAATTTCGCCTGGAGATTAAATTCCTAACTGTGTGGCTAACGTATCTGGCGGATATCAGGTAATTGGTCCGATTCAAGTTTATGGGCTCGATGTTTTATCAGATTTGAATAAATTTCCGAATAACCTGTGTCACGTCGCAATGGCCATCCATTCGATTCTCTTCTGTAATTTATCAAAACTCATATTTTCCTGCATCGGCATCAATTTTGAGTCATCCGATAGTTCTGGTCACGTAGGCTACCGTACGAGATACAAATTTTATATGTAATAATTTCAAGAGACGCGAATTTGTAATTCAAAACGGACAAAAAATATCGATCCAAGCGTCGTATTATATCTTAAAAATTTCGTGTCATGTATTTTGTCGCGTCGTTCACCAAATTTTATGTAATTTTTATGTATTTTAATTCAATATAATTAAATACGTAGTGAAAATACAAACACATAATAAAAAGTAAAAAGCAATAGAAATATCTGTTACTATAATACTCTTCATATGAATTATATTTTCTTTCTTCAAATAAATAATAAATTACGATTCTACTACATTCGAGAAAAATTACTGTATACAATGACATAAACTGTACTCTGCAAAATGAAAAATGGACAATCTTCAACATAAAACGCGTACGTCGGATTCATTATCGATCCTCATTACTGATACAAGTTAATCCTTGATACAAGTCAATTCAGTAAACGACGACTCCTTATCGATATTCTTCTTTCATCTAACAAATAATAAACATTAATACATACATATATATAATAATAAACGATATTATTATTTACTCTAGAAGCACTATTATAGAAGATAATATGAGCTACATTTTTACAACATGAAAAAGAATCGCAAGACAAGACGCCAATTTTTGACGCACGTCGGACTTATCGTCGATTTTCATCACTGCAGTTCCCTAATATACAAGTCAATTCAGTAAACGACGACTCCTTATCGATATTCTTCTTTCTTCCAACAAATAATAAACATTATTATATACATACATATAATAATGAACGATATTATTATTTACTCTAGAAGCACTATTATATAAGGTGCTAGAATATGAGCTACATTTTTACAAAATGAAATAGAATCGCAAGACAAGACGCCAATCTTTGACGCACGCCGGACTTATCGTCGATTTTCATCACTGCAGTTCCCTAATATACAAGCTAATATACAGTAAACGACGATTCCTAAACGATATTCTTCTTTCTTCTAACGAATAATAAATTACAATACTACTTCGTATTCTAGAAACGCTATTATATATATGCCAATATAAGCTACATTTTTACAGAGACGCAGAATCTTCGACGTAAAGCGCGTACGCCGGACTTATCGTCGATCCTCATCACTGCGGCTCTCCCTCCATTCGCCGTGCGATCTGCTACGTTCGTCGGGAGTCTTGCGATAATTCAATTTGCACGACGACGCAATCTAACCCTGGCCAGCAGAGAAATCGGCTTTGTGCCGGTATTTGGCGGTTAATACGTGTATGGTTCATACTTGCTTGTACGTACACGGGGGGGGGGGGGTGGCGAACAGCCCCACGTACACAAAGAGACAAACCAGAAACTGACGCTTGCGAACTAGCGTTGTAACGCGATAATGGAATGCACGGTTGGTGTATATCGGTCTGGAATCGGACAATCGGAAATCAGCAATTGCCAGACACCCCCGGGGGCCATGACACTGTTACCCAGAAACGCCGAAACCTGGACTATTGGAATGCGATATAGCACCGATGTTCCCCTTTGGGGGTGCATCTTAAGGATCTGCAATTGAGATTGGATGCCGTTCGTGGCTCGAGAGCTATTGCCGCCATTACCCCCCTCCCCCCCATGCAGTTTGAATAATTTGCCAAAAAGTACGTTGTTTCTGCGTATTTCTGGAATCTCCATCCTGGGTTTCTCCGCCTCTCGAAGTATTTCGAGACAGTTAACGATGGTTGTTCGGCCGCAGCCGCTGTCTGCGGTATTCGAGTTTCACCAAGCTCTGAAGTTTTTCGATTTTTAAATCGTTGAATCTTCGAGTTTCTGAACATGAATTTTGAACGGCGGGCGTTCGTAGTCCTCGAAATCAAGTTCTCCTGAGTTTTTTTCTGAATTTTTAAATGGTTGAATCTTTGGTTACTCGAGTCCCTGAATCCTCGAATATCTAAATTTCATGAATTTGTTGAACTTTTCAATTTCCGAATCGAATCTGTGAATTTTTGGATCTTCGGGTCTCTGAATTTTTAGATTTTTGACTCTTCCAGTCTCTGACTCTCTGAAACTTCCAATCTTCCAATTTGTTTTTTTTTTTTTTTTTTTTTTTTGATTCTTTAAATCTTTGAATGTTTGAATTTCTGAGTCTCTCAAACTTCCATTTCTTGATCTTTTTAAATCTTCGAATAGCCGATTTTCAGAGTTCTTGAATCGTTTAATCGGAAACTTTAAAGTCTGAGAGTGGAAGCAAATTTAGAACGATCTTTATCTTGCCGCGATGAGTTTCGCGTTAAATAACTGACTGTATCGATCAACGTGTTCGTTAAATTGCCCTGTGATCCTTAATTCCGTACTTCCACGAGCGGAATTTTAAACGAGCTCGGAAACCAATTCCTTAAACGGTGACCTAGCTTTTTTCTCTCTCTCGGCGACGTTCTTTCTCATGGAAAAAGAGCAAACGTTATAAGGGTGGTGAAAGGTAGGAAATGAAAGTGGACATAGCGAAATGAAACGAAAACCTGTTAGAAAAAAAGGAGAGACGACGGTGATACTATTTCCAGAGTGTAACAACTTATCGGAAGATAATTCAGAAGAAACTGAATGGTCATTGCAAAAAGAAAAAGAAAAAAGATGAAAAAGAAACATTGCGTAGAATATTAAAAACCATCTCGAGGGAACTTCGTGCACGATATTTATGAGAAAAATACCAGAGAGCAAGCGATATGGAGGAAATAAACTTTTCTTATTCCTGATTAAATTTATCTTCAAAGCTTTCAACAACTTTCAACTCTTCGTAATAAAAAGAATACAAGCTTCATGCTATCTCAATATTCCAAGGAATTTACGAGGAAAATAAGATAGACACTTTCTTTTTTGATATTGTAAAAATCAATTCTCGATACTTAAAGAATTACTGCCGTTTATAAATAAACAACAAGGTTAAAGCATAATCTCCATCAATATATACATATACATGCGCGAAAATTATCTCTTTTATAATTCTAAATTTTCGATCCCTGCTTTCTTCATGTATAAAGTATAAATTCATGCCATTTTATTTTACCATTGTCGACGGAAACAAATTTTTAGTAAATGAAAGAAGCTATTTCTAACATTCATTCAATAAAACGCGTGTCGGAAAAGGTCAATGAATTAACAAGGAAGATATTCATGTCTCTATCCAATTAGAAATATTCAACAAAATTCTTCAAAAAATTTTCAACGCCCTCAGTGAACGTGCATCTGTGAAAATCGAAATGCGCAAGAGAACAAATATCAACACCACGAAGCAAAAACCTCAATTTTACTGTCTTTTACTTCTTCGGATCGACGCGCAGAAACATAAATTTCCATAAATTCGTCCCGCACGCAGCGTCCCTCTGCGACTACTTTAAATTGCATAACGCTCAAGCGTTAAACCGCAAATTTTAATTACGTAACTACACTCCACCTCTGTCGAATTTACCGTACACGGAGAGTGTTACGAAAAACTAGGTCCCTCTCCTCCTAGAGGGGGATTATTAAAAACAAAAAAGGCGATGGCACCTCGATTAAAGCGGAGCGAGAGGGAAAGAAAGCTCCCAAAAGGAAAGACAGGAAAATCGCTATCGAGCCGGGTAATCAATTCGTTAAAAAGCGGCGTGGAATAGCCGCGTACCGATCGGCGCTCAAAAGCCGGCGCTCGTAATCGTTCTCGCGTGCAATCGGCGATACCGGCTATTAAATTTTCGACGGCGAAGCGCGAGGGTTGGTCGGTCGGTCCGCGCGCGCCAGGCGTTACTCGCAATTAAATCGGTATCGCTGTCGGCGACCGCAACGGCGATGCAGTCCGTAGTTTGCAACTTTCATTGGCAAGTCGTCCAGTCGCGTCGGTGCTTTCGCTTTCGCAAGCAACAAAGCGTGTTCGCGCGCGAATCATCCAGCGACTTCGGCTCGAGAAATCGAGCTGAGATCGTCCGGTTTTCAACGACCCGATCCTTGGAACATCTTTGAGGCTTAACGAGATTTTCCGGCAGTTCCTATCTCTGGGGTTTGTTCTAATCCATAATATCGTAAATTCTCGTCGGTGCTGCGTCGTACTTGAGTTGTGTGTGAAGATTGTTTGGATCAGGTTTGGGTTAGGTATCGTCCGCTCGCGACGATAGTAACAATTTTTATGTCGCTTCCGATTATGAATATTTCATACAATTTAGAATAATAAATAAGTTGTAATCTAATTCACATTGCTGCAGGTAATTTCGTATTTAAGTGTAAATTCATTTCTGTTACTGTGTAGTGTACCGTGTTCCACTTTGTATTGTTTGTAAATTTTTTTCTTGATGAACGCACAAAAACCACCAGTCTATATAATAATCTATTACTATATTATGAAACGATATTTCATTATCTGTTATACGATACATGATAAAATACAATAGATATAATGTTATAGACACAAGATAGAATATTAAAATATATAATAATATATAATAAAAATATATAATAATAAATATTATCCATCATATATATAATATTAAAGATATTATTTAATATATACATTATATTTAATTATAATATATACATATATAAAATAATAACATACATTATATTATATTTATTATATATTATTATAGATATCAGGTTATTAGAATATTAGAATATTAGAGATATTATATTATTATATATTATTATATTATTATAGAATATTAGAGATATTATATTATTATAGATATAATATTATCTATTGTAAATGTTTATAAAAAATGTAGTCTACGATCGAATAAAATTTCTCTAATTACTTGTTCCAAACCCAATAATCAACAAGACATCTCTTTTCAATCAGACTTTAATTCTACAATCTAGTAGTTTCAAATATAACAATCGCGTTTAATATCGTTTAATATCACGTAACATCGCGTTCTTTTTTTCCTCTGAAGGAGGTTTGGGTTATTTCCTTTGTGAGCTTAATCGACGTTGCACATTCAGTCGACGTCTGCTAATAAACCGCGATTGAGAAATAAATTTCAGAGGGAGAACAAACGAGGGAATTCTTAAAGGCAAGCTTCGGGACTCGAGCCTTTCAACGTCCCACGTTCCTGAATGCACGTAGAAAAATGGACTTGGCACAGTTACTTTGCTCTGTTACACTGACGATCGTCGACTCGCTAATTACCTTCTCTGAAGGGTGGATCCCTCCTACAGAGCTAGAAAACTGATGAGAGATTCTTGAAAGTTGGGAAACGTTGCGGCGGGATAATTCGATTCGCGAGAGAGAGAGAGAGAGAGAGAAAGAGAGAGAACACCATTACGTGAAGCGCGAGTTCCAAGTTCTTTCTACGTGAATCTACTGACTGAGGTATTATTAAATATTCCGCAGACACCAAGTCAAACAATATCGATTCGAGGTACCAATCTGGTACTTTTCTGTCGTCTCGGTTCTCTGCGCGTGTTCGAATTGGAAATTATTTGACATAATATATTATTTCGACATGAACATTAATTTCTAATGAACTATCTGTTAATGTACAATCGAATTTATCGTTCAATAGTTAATAACAGTTGGCAGCCGACGATTGCTGAATTGTCAAGTCAAAATTCATTGCGGGTTTACGTCAATGAAAGATATTGTTGGGGCAAATTACTATGACTATGACGAGTAAATTACATAGTAACGCCTCTTCTAGTAGATTTAACAAGTCGCAAAATTTACGTTTACCGTATTTTGTAAAATATTTGAAATCTCTGAATAAACAAAATTAAGACAAAAATTAATTCTGAAGAACAATAGAGGGATCTAGTTTCTCGAATAAACCACGAATACTCTCTACAAAGGAATTCTTAACGAATCGATCAACTTAAAGAGAGAATGGAAGAAAATGTAACATAAATTTTCATTCACCATCAAACGTCCTCAACATCAGCGTGACTCGATATTTAACCACTTGCGTTGGCAAAACTGATTGCGGACCGAAACGTATGCAATAATTTGTCGCTTTCTTTTCGAACTCGTCGGTACGACATCACTGGATAGAAATTATCCAGAAGTAATTTAACAAATTTGTTATTTGTTTTGCCTGGTTTATACTTAAATATACTAAAAACTGAGAAAATACTGCAATTTTGGGACAAAAAAATTCTCGACGTGCGTGGCACGTTATTCCAGCGCAAGAGGTTAATATCGAGAATTTATGAAAATTAACAGTTTCTTGTATATTTCCGTTCATACCACCGCAATAACATTGATAACACAGCAATTGCGTTCTTTGCATTACCTTGCATCGAGTAAATCCCTCTAAAGACAAACTTCTTTGTAACGCCGTGCACGTAAATCGTTCGTGCGAATAAAAATTCCCAAAGGGGGCAGTAAACGACGCATGAATTGCATCTCCGACGACAAAAATGTCGTTTACATAGTTTATTACAATCGCTGCTCTTAATCATCGACTCATTTATCAACGATTCCACCCCTCGACTATTGTATCTTTTGTCAGCCAGGTTCACCGACGAGAGAGCGTATTATTCCAGGATCTGAAGTTTTGAAAATGGCCAGGCCAGGGATATCTACAGAGAAAGAGAGAGAGAGAGAGAGATTGTGGGAGAATTCGCTTTGGTAAAATTTCGCGGGCCACCGCAAACAAACGTAATCGTGGCTGCGGCCGTGTAAAGAGGAAGACAAAGAGACCGGTCTGAGTGGCCGGATGTCGAGGGGTCGTGGTTTATACCGGCGAAAGAAAAAGAGAGAATCGTGTGTGAACGGCAGTGACGATGACAACGACGACGGCGCCGATGAGCCGAGGAAGAAAAAAATGATGTGAGAGAGAAAGAGAGGGAATTTTACGTGAAAAGAGATCAAAATTCAAAAGGACCAGCGGGAAGCTGGTTAGCTACAAAGGATAATGAAAATGAAAAATGAAAAAAGGGACCAGGGGTTGTAGGATTGAGAGAGAAAGAGAGAGGGGGAGGCGAGGGATGGGCGAGAACGATGGTGAGAAAGGCGGAATGAAAAGTGGGAAGAATAACGACCGCGGAAAGAGATCTAGGGGAAACTCGGTGAGAAATAATTTCATGAAATTGTCTTTAATATTTTCGCGTGCCCTGAAACCTGAAAGAGAGAGAGAGAGAGAGAGAGAGAGAGAGAGAGAGAGAGAGATGCGATCGTTGGAAGTATTCCAGAAATCTAGTTGAGCGTTTTATTTCTGAAACGATCATTTTACTGCGACAACGACGAAAATTTGGATTTTGTATCTTGTTTCAAAGCGAACGAGGTGATTGTTTCATTGTTTATATCATTATGATATTATATTTTAACTATATTTTTGTAATATAATATTATATTATAAAATGTAATATTGTTTATTAATATTTTAAAATATAATATTATTTAAAATAACGTGTTTTAGTATTATATAATATATATATATATATGTAATATTAAATATATAAAATAATATATTTAATATTATATAAAATGTAATATTATATTTTAACTATAGGATAGGCTTTGTATCTTGTTTCAAAGCGAACGACGTGATTGTTTCATTGTTTATTACATTATAATATTATATTTTAACTATATTTTTATAATATAATATTATATTATAAAATGTAATATTGTTTATTAATACTTTAAAATATAATATTATTTAAAATAATGTGTTTTAATATTATATAATATATTTATGTAATATTAAATATATAAAATAATATATTTAATATTATATTTTAACTATAGGATAGGCTTTTCGCCGAATGATCGTTGCTTACTCACGGAAGACAGCAATTTGCTTGGGCAGCAATTTATAGCAATTTACTGCCGTGTAATTAAATTATGTCAACGAAGACGACGGGTGCAAGTGTCTAGGGAAAAAGGACAGAGAGAAAGAGAGAGAGAGAGAGAGAGAGACCAGGGCTTTCGAGCGTACTCGAGCGGTAAAAATCACGAAACAATGTTCCTGTAAAATTTCGTTTTTCACTGATAACTTCCATCATTTTAATTATCCCATTTCAAAACTAATATATACCGATTCCATTATTTTTACTCTTGTGTCTCTGAAGTGCAGTTAATTTTAATTCAATTATTTCTACTGATATTTTCACAATATCTATCCATAATATTTCAAACTACACACGAGTACGAGATAAGCCCTCTTTTTTTTTTTTTTTTTTTTTTTTCTGTTTTTAATTTTTTTTTTTTTACATCTGTATCATTTTTTTTTTTTTTTTGATCAGTTTTTAAATATTTTTTCGAAACATAAAAATTGTTATTGTCAGAGGGATTGTTACTGCAAAAAGGTTGAGGTTTTATTCTTTTAATTGGCCACGTTCAATCCGTGATTCATATCTCGTTGATATTGTTGCAAAATAAATATTTCAACTACGCCACGTGAAAAGTAAATTTACGTGATAAATTCGATGACGTCTATATTCTACGTCTATAATCTGTCACGAGTATTTTCATCACGAACATTTCTCAATAAATTTTAGATATTTCTTTCGGCAATAAAAATTGCAGCTATCAGTAACGTGAGAGATAAAGAGAGAGAGAGAGAGAGAGAGAGAGAGAGAGAGAGAGAGAGAGAGAGAGAGAGACAGAGAGAGAGAGAGATTCATTGCTTTAATTGGCGATAGAAGTTGAATTCGTCATTCACGGTGCGTTGAAATTTTTCGCAGAATGGCCGATGTGCACAGGTTCATTTAAACCGTTAGCGCATTAATCGCGCTTCAGATTTGCCGTTCGTAGTATTTTTCAACGAGGCGCAAGCGGGCGACAAAAATGCCGCGAAAAATATTCACGAGAAATGTACGACGCGTCAAAAGGGACCGGGAGAAATGATCAAAGGGAAGTTTTGAAAAAAGACGGAGAAAAAAATATATTCGCTCGGCGAGAGTCAAAAATTTGCGAACAGGAGACGCTGGAATTTTGTCGAAATAGAAACACTCGGCCAATCTGTGTTTCGAACGTATGCACGGGAATGAAAACGTTTCACAGAGTCGTGAAACGTACTGAAAAATAGTGAAAGGCACGATGTTAAATTGATGTTTGTTTCAAACAAACAGCAACGTACGTGCGTTCATCGCGTTATCTATCCTACTTTCTTTTTTTTTTTTTTTTTTGGTTTATGAAAGCGTGATAAATCGACCAGGAATTCAAGTCGAAAATTTGGAATGTGTTTGTACGTTCTTTTTCATATTTTTACATCGTATATTTTCTATTGCAATATATATTTTGTTATAGATTTTTACGCGAGCAACTCAGTTGGAAACGAAACTTACGTAGAATTTCAATGATCTTGAATAGTCAAACGTCGAAAAGAAATGTCTCGAATATTATTACAAATTCAGTCCACATTCGGGCGAAACTTTAAATTGAAAGGTTAATTCAAAAAAGTTTTAATATCTGTTTCGGATAATCTGCAAGATATTATTCTGAACAAGTAATTCGTAGCTCGCGGGGCGAACTTCTCGCGCTACTCTATTATTCCACTTGATTTGCACTACGAGCGAGTAGCTCGTGAGAACTTTAAAGTTCTCGTATGAATCAGCGAGCTACGTTTCTTATTTTACTTATTTTATAGTAGGTTTCGTATTAAATGAAGTCTATAGAATTAATTTCCAGGGGACGTGAAGAGGAAAGGAGAGCGAAAAGATACAAATAAATCTATTTAGTGGAATTATACTGTTATGAATTAATGGAATATTAAAATTTAATATTTTTCTTTTCGTTAAAAAATTTCTTAAGATTGACGAAAATGTAAAATAATGATTGTTAATATACGACATTTCCTTTGTATTTTATACTGGCATAATAATTATAATAATAATTATATAAATGTAATTTACATAATATTTTTGTTTGCGAGGAAAGACGTAACAATTAATTATTAAAAGTCGAAATAAATTATTTGCGAAAGCACAGAAAAATAATATTATATATTATATTATATTATATTATATTAAAAACACTGTATTTTATAATATAGTGTTTAATTTTTACAACATATTACATTATATTGTGTTATAAACACTATATATTTTATAATGTTTGATTTTTATAACATATTATTAATATTATATTGTATTATAAGCACTACAATTTATAATATAGTGTTTAATTTTTATAACATATTTTTAATATTATATTGTATCATAAACGCTATATTTCAAATGATTTGTCTCAGAAATTAAATTAAATTTATCTCAGAAATTCTTTAAATTATTGATCTAAAGAATTTACTTACGTCATTCTCACGTCGACGAACGAATTTGTAAAAGTCATTTGTTTCTTGAGAACTGAATATCAATCATGCACTTACGCAAATGAAACGAAGAAATCAACAAAGGGGCGAGCTTGATCAGTTTGGCTCGTAATTCTCATAATTGTGCTACGTGCCCATCAAAATGAAAATTGACTACTTCCACGCGTGAGTTTATAGTCGTTTGATTTCATTTCGCGACAAACACAAGTCAATTTCGAATTTCGATATTCGTCTCTCTCTCTCTCTCTCTCTTCGTTTTTCCACGACTTCTTCGACGTATCCTCGAAACAGTTGAGGGAGAATTGCCTCGTGAAATTGGACCACGTACGGGCGCGAGTAAAAGTCGTCAGGGGAAAAAAGGCGTGCGAAACTTCTCGCGGCAGATATCGAGGATCAGTTCTGCTCCGCCGACAACGATTAACATCGGGCGAAAAATTTCATTTCGCGAGCAAGGTATGACCGTGGTCGAGGTGGCCAACAGGGAAAAGGGGAAAAAAGGAGAGAGGAGAAAGTGTACGTGGAATAGGAATGCGGATCTGAAAAAGGCGAAGAGAGCTTTCTCTCTCTTTGATTAATTTTATCATCATAATTAGATCTCGAACGAACCTCATTCGCGCTTGAATAATTTCAACGTTGAATCTGATAGATCCATTAAGGACAATGGATTTAAAGCGGTTTTAAACTTTCAATTTTCTCTTTCTTTTCTGATATTCACCCGCGTGTCGCAACGATTATATGAAACCGTCGTGGCTTGCGACTTCGAATTTCTTTTGTTTAATAATAATTTTTCAATTACCTCTAGCTGAAACTTTCAGGTCGGTGATCTCGAAAAATTATCGAAATTGGAGAATGATTTTTGCACACATTTATAAAACTAAATATTTGTAATATTTAGTTAGAAAGTTGTAGGTATGAATAGTTACAAATTGCACCGATTAATAATTCAGAGAAAGACAATAATATTTTTATGTTAGATCTCGAAAACATGTTGAAAAAAAATTATCGAAATTGGGAGTGCTTTCATTTTTGCACACATTTGTAAAATATTTAGAATATAAAAAATAATAATAATTTTTACGTGGATCAATAGGATCAGAGAAATTAAAGAGACAATAATACTTTTACGCTAGATCAAAGAAGGAGTTTAACATTTGTAAAATATTCAGATTAAAAAATAATAATAATATCTTTACGCTGGATCAATAGGATCAGAGAAATTAAAGAGACAATAATATTTCTACGCTGGAAATTAAAGAAATTTAACGTGTAACAAGCAATGGACAAAGAAAGAGGAAAAGTAGAAGGAAGAGAGAACGAAAGGGGATTTCCAATCTCTCGAACCTAAACCAAATATCCCTCTCATCCCTCTTGCGTCACTCCCGCAAGAATAAATTCCTTCGCTTCTACGCAATATTGAGTACCTTGTCCGGTACTAAACAAAGAGAAGAGACGAAAGGTAAAAAGAAAATAAGGGGAGATATATATACCTGAACCAAATATCCCTCGCTACGCCTCTTGTGTCGCTCGACGATAAATTCCATCCCATTCTGCATAATATTCAACAACACCCACCCCTAAGCTCATTCCCTCGAAAGTACAAAGTAATTCGAAAAGTCCTTTCGACTAATCCTATCGCGCTACCAAGCAGATCCAAACTCCGGGGGGCCCGAGTGTGTTACTCATGGTCGCGGGAGAGGGAGGGGATCCAATAAACATTTTCGTAGGAAATTTAAAGCAGTTTGAAACTACGTCGACAAGGACGGAACGGCGTGGAGGCAGATCGATCGAAGCGTAGCAGGTGCACTCGATAATCGGCCTCGTCACACCTTCACGGATTCGACGGGGCACTGTGGCTGGTACCTCAAGTGCTCCTAGTCAATTACTCAGGTGCAATTTTGTTCGACGCTCGTCCGACCTGGCCCGCTTGCTTTCGTCCGTGGGAGTTCTCTCACGTGCGCACACACACATACACACACAAACACACAAATGCACACTCTCGCTGTCTCTCCTTCTCTTCATCTCGAGTTTCCACTTCGTAGGTCGCGTTCACTTCGTCTACGTGTGTCGGCTAAAACTTGAATTAGTTTGCTTTCAGCTTCGAATGTCATTTAAGTCGGTCACTCACGGACCAGCAGCTTTGCCCTAAGTTACGTCCTCGCACAGGGATGCGTGCGCGTACCGATGGTCCTGATGTTCGCTGACAAGTTAGCGTCGACGGGGAATATTGACTCTCGATTGATCAAATGAAGTGATTTTCAGGGGAAGTTGCTCTTGATTGGTTAGGTAAAATTGCACGAGAGCGGAGTTGCTGCCGGGTTGTTGCACGTGGCGTAGTTGACTTCTCGAGCGTGCGAGATCAGTCGAAATTGAACGGTTGAAAAATATTCGATAATGTTTCGTCGTTAAATATAGGATTCGTTGCATGTACGTTGCATTGAAGTTGGAGGAATTTATTGTGGTGGCTGCTTCGTCAAACATTGTCAAACAGTTGAAGATGAATTAGATACAAGAATGGTGAATCAGTGCTTCTTCTCGTAATTTTGATACAATAATTTTTGAGGAAATTAATTTAAAAGGCAGATCTACCATTGAGAAATACGAATATCAAAAGTAAACTAAAAAAGTTAAAGTCGATAATGATCAATTAAAAATAATGGTTAGCATTGAAAATACTCTATAGTAATATGTTGAGATTTACAAAAATATATTAGGAAAAGAAATGGAAGATTTCATTTAAAAGAACAATCTGAAAAATTCAAGAAATATTCCTAGAAAGATTGTTTGACATTGTACATGCTTCCTCAAATAATATAAATTTATTCTCAAAAACTATTATTAGATAATTATAGAATATTTAAGTGTTTTCATTTCAATGAAATAGAATAAACCGCAGTTGTAAATGAAATTATTGATTTCATCTTTCGTAATCCAGTTAACATTATTGGACAATGAGAAATCTAGTGAATAATTGTCAATGAAGCAATGCTTAACGATATAGCAACATGCATTCTCGTTGTTCCCCAAAATCCATTTGTCACTCGTTAACAATTGACTCAATTTAAAATTGCGCATTCGTTTCACAGAAACAAACAAAACTGAAAATTTTGACTTGCTGAAATATTTAATTAGAGAATTTCACTCATATATTGTACATAGTATGTTTAGAATAAGTTTCCACAATGGATATTGGTTGACGGTTGAACACGAATTCGCATGCCTAATCGATTGCTTCAAAATTGATTGTTAATTGTATCCTTTGTAATATGAGCTTTACAGCACAAACAAACATTATGAAATTTCTGATTTGGAAATCTTAGAAAATCTTTTCGTACGAGATTCTGAGAAATACTAATATTCGTAAATAAATTATAATCCAAATTCTTTCGATTCTAATTTAACTCATTAATACATTTGTAATAACATCGAATTAGGAATTAATTTATACTTGACACTTATCTACTGTATTTATTTAGAAACTTACCTAAACTGTTTAATTTCTTTCAAAATTAACACGTTATAAACCTTCGAGCGAGAGTATATACGCTCAATTAAAATTCTATAGCTCCCAGATTGACCATTAACTGTTCCGTTTGTAACAAACTGTAACCTTTCCAATTTGTAACATACTATTTATAAAAAAAGAATACCTTAAAAATAAACTTCCACAATGTTTCAATCGTTCGTAAAAGGAAAAAGAAAAGAATGAATTTCAAATTTCGAATCCTTTCAAAATTGAGTGGTCAACAACCAAGTATTAATCGCCCGGAAAAACATATCGACACGATGCATCGATACGTGACTTTCCCGAACCTGAGAATCCCCACCGTCTGAAAACACGTGCGATCTCTAAATTTGCGCAATCTCAACTTCCTAGCTGTTGCAATTTTCTCGACAAGCGGCACTACCTGTCGCCGCGATCCAGTTTCCAATTCGAAATTTTCACGATCTCGTTCGGGGAGAAGCAGAGGGAAAAGTATCGTCGAAATTGCGCTGTTGAAATTTTCCTCTTTCTCTCTTTCTCTCTCTCTCTCTCTCTCTCTCTCTCTCTCTCTCTCTCTCGAGCACTCTTTATTCACGCGTACGAGGTCCTCGCGCAGGTAAGCGCGCGCGTTTCCGGCAGCGGGCGGAAACGCGAGGCAAAGCGCGGGCAAAGGGGCCGCCTACGCGAAAAACAGAGCCTCGTCGCGATGGAGAAGAGTGAAGGAGTTCTTCGCGGCACGCTGTGCTTTGCGTGGAGAGACTTTTAATTGCGTCGCACAGAGGGAACACACAGAGAGAGAGAGAGAAAGAGAGAGAAAAGGCTCGTGACGGTCTTGCGTGCACGGCGAACTTTGGGTTGAAATTGTCACCGCTTCGATTCCACGGCCGATGTCCGATAATGAAAATGCCGGTCGATGGTTCAGCGTGGCGAGACGCGTTTTCGATGAATGTCGCATCGTGACAGATCGTCCGCTGGGAAATTGCAACAATTTTTCCCTGTCCCTTCTCTCTCTCCTTTCTTCCTTTTTTGGAAACGCACGCGGGGCGTTTTCACGCTTGACGTTTGGCGTATTACGAGGCTTCGCGATAAGTAATCGGTGGCAAGTGCTTTCATCGTTCATCGCGGTAAATGGCCATTTCAATGGGACTCTGTATGTATTTCTGCAAATTTCCGGACAACGGACTGAGATTATTAGAGATTTTGAAAGAAATTATGGAAAAAACGAAAGATGTCGAAATATGATAACGATATAGAGGATTGTATTACTATTAATAATAATAATAACTAGAAGTTTGCATCCTCTGCAAATTTAAATACGAGCAAAAATATTGTATTTATTGAATTTTACACAAACTTGCACGAACAATTTCAAGACTTTTATACATTGCACGCATCTACTTGTATATTTCATTTTTCAATGCAGAAATTCAATTTGAAAAACCTATTTCTGCGTAATTTCTTATTTTCTCATAACAATTCAATTTACTTTCTACGCAGACTTCTATCGTACATATAAATTTCAAGCTACAACATTACAACCTCGTATAATCTCATCTTAATAACCTCATCCCCGATCGATTCATAACTTATTTCTTACTTCCCTTTCATTTCCTTCGTTTTCTACTCCCCTAGCTTCTGAACGTCCAACTTTGAAACTAGTTACAGATCTCACAGGCTGAAAACAATTTTGTCTATCTATAGAGAATCTATAGAAAACCGCGCGACAGATAACGCGCGACGTCTCGTCTGACAGATTGGCTCGATCATATTGGGGTTCATCCTCGTGGCGAAGGAAGTCCGACGTCGGAATAGGGATCGATCACGCGCGAAAGTTTCGCGAGAATTAACGAGCACAATGCGAAATTATATAAAGTTCATTAAGCCGATGTTAGTAGTTACCGTGTGCGTCCGTTTCGAGAGGTAACCCGGGAAACTTTACAGCCAGATTCTAAAACCGGGCGTGTTTGCATCTCGTTAATTAAATGATAAACACGCGTACATGGATTATTAAAGGAGCACTATGTTCGCTCTCTGAGCTTTGTTACATTATGCATGTGTAGCGCAACTTTGCGCGCGTCGAGGGATGTTTATTACTGGGAAAATATCCGATTGAATAAAATATGACGGAGTTTAACGATTCTTGCGAATGTGTATGTATACACGTACTGGCCGCGAAACGATAAAACTCTCTGAGAAATTAGAAGTTTCTCCCAATGTCGATGCTCGAACTTCCTCGATCTTTCCAACGTATACTGCTACGAAACTTTTTGCGTTTCACTTTCTCAAACGTCAACGTTCCCTTGTATCGTTAAAATTTTCATCTTCTTGAGAACTTGAGAATACGTTGTATCGTATCAAGCAGAGACTCGAGACTATTGCGTTGTTTCTTAGACTTTCGAGCTAATAAATAAATTCCGTAATTTAATTTGGGGGCATTTTGGTAATCTAGCTTGAAAAAGTCGATTTTTTCGGGATTTTTTTCTAAGGAAACCATGATACTTAAAGAGTATTTACAATTTTTTTTAAATGAAAGTTGTGGAAATTATGTTTTTAAAAATGGGTACGAATGGCTGACCTGGTTATTTGAAACTAAAAAATCAAAATGCATCTTATTTAGTATAAATATGGCTATCGCATGAACCACGGAAACAGCGACATTTCGAAAACTAAAAAAATGGCAGCATTTTGAATTTAAAATATCGATTTTCCTTGTGCTTTTCGTCTTTTGGGGGGGAAAAAAAAAAAAAAAAAAAAAAAAAATAGGAAAAGACATCAGATTTTGAAATTCGTAGTTCCTGCGATAAAGGTACATCCGGTGAAGATCTTCTCTAAATTTCAAATCGGCCAACTAAAACGTGATATATGCCGTCAGCCATTTTTAAAAAGTATGGATTTGAGAAAAACACATTTGAAGTTCTTGTCACACGTTGTACAAAAATATTCATACTTACAATCAATCGAGCAGTACAAAAAAATAGAATATTGTAAAATAATAATAATATAAAAATAAATAACAATATCATAAAATAAAATATTTTTTGAGAAAAACACATTTGAAATTTTTATTGCCCGTTGTACAAAAATACTCATACTTACGTTGCGAGCAGTACACCGTTTCATTTAAACATCTATAACTTTGCTCAGTTTACGAATTCAGACAAATCCTTTCACATAGACATTTTCGAGAGCATATACTTTGAGAGAATGTAAAAGAAAAAAAAAAAATTGATTTACCGCCGGATTAACAGAATACCCCCTTAATAGCCACTCCATTCTCCTTTTTAATTAATTCTTCCCTTTACTTTTAAACAATTCATTCAGCCGTGCCACTTTAAACGCGAGTGCTCCTTTAAGTTCCCATTAGTTCAGTTGTTCCGTGCCCTCGTTACACTTACGAGAGATTCACTCAAGAGAGTTGTTTTCGAGAACGTGGGACCCTGCTGGTGGCACCATGGTGTCGTGGATTTCAGTTAGCGCTACCACAGAGTCGTGGTTCGCGTCACTTCAGAGTTGCTGGACTTGGGTGTCGCCATTTTTCGACCTAAGAAACACGCTCGAAGCCATCTTTGTCACGAGACACCTACTCGTTCGGTCATGATCGAAGACAAGTATTTGGTCAAGAAATCTAGATCAAGGGATCGTTGGTAACATTGATATCATTTTGAGGGAATCGGAGATTTATTTATGCGTTGACGATCATTACTTCTGATACCTTACAACTTCATGAACACTTACATAAAGATTGCTAGCGATGCTTAGGTGGATCATAAAGTCTATCTTGCTCAACATTGTTGATACAATTTCAAAATCAGGAATTCTATTGTTGCAGAATCACCATACAATGTTCGTAGAGTTCAGTAGTACTTAACTTAATTTTTCATAATTTTCCATGGAAATTTTATACATTTGTATATTTCAGTGTTCAAATGATTTTTAAGTAAAAAAATGTATGACCACTTAAACTACTTAAATGTATAATCCTGTTCCTTGCATTTTAATTTCTCTGTTACAAATTTGGTACTTTATCCATCGGTAATTCTAGTGTTAAAAAGTTAACTTTTTAACCATACGAGTAAAACGCCGTAAATAGGAAAGTATTTCATTCTTTTTACATATTAAACTGTATAACAGTTTCACATATCGGTGATCGATTAATGAAGATAATGAAGAGATAGCAATTAAAATTGTCGACAAATTTTGAGCAAAAGGCAGTTCTTCGAGGAAATGCCCAAACATATAGTAAGTAGATACGTATAGTTGAAATCAGAGTTCCTTTGTCGTGGAGAGTACTGCGTGCTTGTTGCGCAACGGTCCATCGATCGGGCCAATTGAATCAAAGACCTTTGTTATCGACGAAATGGAGCTCGGGATTTCCCGACGGATGCAATTTAGTCGTAAAATCAACTTCTCGCACAGAAGAAACTACGAAACTGGCTGGAATCGATCGATTCACTTCGACATTTCGAATATTTTCTCAATTTCTTTCTGATCTATAGACCTCACACTGTGTGCCTTTAATGATGTTACAATTTTGCCTAAATATGTTACGTTTTACATCCAAAAACAATGTTCACGCCCAACGAATTCTCTTGACTTGACGACACGAATGATTTGATGATAAATAATTTAATAAAAATTCTCTCATCACACCGAAACTTCAATATTGCGTTGCATCTGCAGTTTTACACTTCGCTTCAAAAAATAATCATCACGATCAAGGGATCCTTTCAACTGGATAATATAAATAATTTTAATAAAGAAATTTGATGATACAATTTAATAAAAACTCTTTCATCGTGCGAAAGCAGCAATATCACAGGTATTTCTATTATTTTACATTTTACTCTGAAAGTAATATTCACGCTCGACGAACCCTTTTAACCTGATAGTATAAATAATTTTAATTCTCCCGTCATGTCAAAGCTACTTTAGTTCACTATACTTTACCTTGACGATATTACGTCACTTCTGCCATTTCGCATTTTACTACAAAAAAATAATGTTCACAATCAGCGAATACTTTTAACTTGACAATATGAATAATTTGGATAAAAAAAATTCGACGGTAAAATTTAATAAAAATTCTCTCGTCACGCCAAAGCTACAACTATACTTTACCTTACTACGATATTACATCACTTCTGCTATTTCACGCTTTACTCCAAAAAAATAATGTTCACAATCAACGAATCCTTTTAACTCGGTGCCACAAATAATTTTAACGAAGAGTTTCACCACGGTAAGAATTTATCTAAAAAGTCTTTCGTCGTGTCGAAGCTACAACTATATCTTACTATTTCATACTTCATTCCAAAAGTAATGTTGACGATCAACGGAACCATTTTTCTTTTTCCAGCCAATCGTTTCAATTAAACAGGAATAACATCCCGGCCGAGCGCCTTTAATTATCGCGAGTACAGCGACATTAACAATTCAACGAGTCGTAATAATTATTCTGTTCAAGCGTCGACCGAGGATGCTTCCACCCTTTATTAATGCAACCAAGCCGAGAAATGAAACGCAAACTTCGCGGAAACAACCCGAACGACGAACAGTAATGTAGCTCGTCGCTGCAACTGTTTCCGCCTGCTGAATGAACTGGCGACCCCCGGAACATCGACAAGCGTAATTTTAAAAGGAATCGCTGCGCCCTCAGAAGTGGAACGAGCCGAGTTAGTGGCACCGCATTATATTCCCGGCAACTTGGTTAACAAGCTTGAAGAATCCGTCGCGAAAATGTCGCGAGACCGATCGGCCGACTTAAATTGCCTCGCAGGCAAGCCGATGGAAGCCACAGCGGACAAATCGCGAGATTTGAAGAAAATTTGAAACTCTGCCAGAATCTGGAGGACTGTCTGTCTGTTGCCAGCACCGACTTTGCGTACAGCCTACTGCTATCAACGCGCCACGGACGTGTCTCGATTTTTGTGCGACTAATTCCACGATGGAGAATTGTTGGCAAATTCAGAGGTGTGTTATTGAGTTGGCCAAAAAGTTGCGTCTTTTTTGATAGATAGACATACATATACACATATACACACATCTCCATTTTAATCTATGCAGTTATCTCCGAAACTATTTAAAAAATGTTTAAAACTATAGCTATCTAAGAAATATTTAAGATTATAACTATTTAAAAAAACTACAGCTATTTAAAAAATAGCTATCTAAGAAATATTTAAAATTATAGCTATTTAAAAAATAGCTATTTAAGAAATATTTAAAAATAGCTATTTAAAAAATATTTAAAAAATATTTAAGACTATTTAAAAAACTATATAAATCTCAAATGCATTTTTCTTTTTCTGTTTTCAGAGGGCAGTAATTTGTTATATTTAGTTTGTCTATGTTAGATAGACGTGTGTGGGAGATATGAAGGTCACTACTATTTCTTCAAGTATAATTATGTAATTCTTTTTTACGTCAGTGGTTCATTTTCCATTATCGAAAAGCTATTAGTTTGGGAGATACTTTAACTTTAATTTTGTGAAATCTATCATATGAAGGCAGAGGCAGTATTTTTGTATTTATACCTACATATATAAAAAAATATATCCTAAACTAATATATATACATATCTTGAAAGGTAATTACCTTCATTTCAAGCCGCAAA
Organism: Frieseomelitta varia; assembly: GCF_011392965.1. Taxonomy (NCBI): domain Eukaryota; kingdom Metazoa; phylum Arthropoda; class Insecta; order Hymenoptera; family Apidae; genus Frieseomelitta; species Frieseomelitta varia. The sequence goes on from NW_025110763.1 coordinate 387,303, forward strand.
TTGATTATGTAACTGATGTTGATTGTCCAAGCTTGTTTTGGAAAAAGAAACTGCATGATTTCGTGGTATGGATTTCAATCAAGGAACATTTTCGTCATATTTTGCTGTATTTCTGAAGAGGGAAATAACGCTGTACAGTCTTATGTCAAAGAATTATCCGACGCGTATGGCAAAAAAACCTTGAACTTCTAAAATACGTTTATTGAATTTCATTGTTTTCTGACGAGAACATCAAATCGTTTTAGTCGATAAAGACAAACTTTGACTGAAAGTTGGCAGAAAATCGAACAAAATGAACAATAAATTGTCCAATAATGTTTTTCACGAATGATTCTCCTTTCATTTGCACACAAAAGAATGTCCAATCTAATATTTATATTTTGTCGTTCTAATTACCATCGTATTATCTTTTATCTTTGATTTATTTAAAAATTGTTTCCGTGTACGAAATGATTGAACAAAGTGCTTAATCCCTCTTTTTAAGAATATAATTATTCATTTCCCTCTCAAACTGTTGTCCAAGTGATTTTATAACACTAGCTAGTCTAGTTCTCATCTTGTTCAAAAAATATCTCGTCTTTTTCGCGTTTCACGTGCTCGCGCAAACAATTTTTGTTTCTCTTTGAAGGTACCTCGTTCCGTGTTATCGATGCCTCTCTCTAACACTCGAATCTCCGTTTGACTCAGTTTTGTTTAAACTTCGATTTCCTATAATTTCGCAACAGTAAAACAGCGCGACGAAACAGGGGGATGGGGGAGAGATGGGAGGCAAAATAAAAGGAAACGAGCCGGATGAAAAGTGAATGCGATCGAAAAACGCCGGTGCTTTCCCGAGAACTCCGACATAAATATTTTCACGCCGAACGAGAGAGTGTCTGCTAACCCGATTATCATTCTCCGAAGCAACACGCTAGCCTATTCATCGATTTTCCTCGACGTTTCTTTTGTGTCTGTCTATTTTTCAAAAAAAAAAAAAAGAAAAAGGTTTCGTATATACAAATTCGCGATTTCAATATCGTCCAATTATTCTTCGTGTTCTTACATTTTCCCATCCCCCATTTTTTTCCCCGTTTTCGTACTAAATTCAATCGAAAACGCGAGGATCAACGACGAAACGTTTTTACCATCTTTCCATTCGCAATTCCCGCCGAATTGATTTAACGCGCAATCTGCGAGAAACAAGCGTTCATCGTCGGGCGATGAACTTCCGTTTTTTCGGCTAATTAATTGCATTTGCTCATCGCGCACGAAACCCGAAAGCCGGGTTGCGCTATGAATTAAGCTTAATTCAATTTTTGACAGAGCGAATTAAGCTCGATTCTGTCCTTAATGAGATAAATTGAGCGCTGCAGCGCTCGGCGTTTCGAACGGAACGCCAACCCAGCCAGGCTCGGCCTTGATTTTTCCTGCCTTTGTGCCGGCAAAACGCTGATCAAATCAGGACACGCTGCAATTAACAGTGACGCGTGACTTCCAATTCTTCCCAGATATTCCCTCTCTTTCTCTCTCGTCTTCGATTTATTGTTTTTCTCTTCCACCGCCTCTCGCATCTTCATCGGCCACGTTTCAATCGCGTCTTTATTCCCGGCGATATTTACGATCGCGCGTCGCAGAGATAAAAAACGATACGCTCTTTTTGATAAGGGACGTTTGCACGCAATGTACACCAATGAGGTATTTGTCTGCGCCGCGAGTTAACGATGTTTGGAGAAGCAGCTTGCACTTAACACATTGCGTACCGCACTCGGCGAGCCCAACCAGTGCCAGCACATTTTTGGAGCAACAGGGAACAACTTTGTACAATGCATAATATGCAGTTCATTAATTCACATTGACAAAGTATTTTTAAATATTATATATTTTCTATAGCAATATTTAAGAATCTATTTATCATGTATTTTAGATTTTAAATATTACTTATTTTATATTTATATTAACACATTGAGGATGGTGCTCTGATAAACATACAGTATATTTCTCGTATTTTTTTGAATTATTTAATATATGATTGAAAGGGTTCAAGAGAATATACAGCATTTAACAAGTGTGTTATTTTATTAATAATTAAAATTATTAATTATTTCTCATATTAGAGGTATTTCATTAAATAAAATGAAAATACATCTAGTAACGTTTCTTGGTGTCGTATGTCAGGAAACAATTTCCCTACTTCTTGAAAAATTATATAACATTGTAATATATAATTATATTATACATTGTATATAATATAAATTATATATAACGTTGTCTAGGTCGTGTCCCCTACAACGCAAAAAGGCGTTCCCCGTCCGCAACGTTGAAACACGAGAATTCTCGTCTCCCGTTCACAGTTGAAAACTGAAAGACTCGAATTCGCGTCTCCCGTCCGCAACGTGTGTTAAGCTTGAATTTATCAGCTCGTTTTACAATTGGCCACGTATAAATCTTGTTCGTTAACAAAGTGGACAAAAGGTATAGAGTTTCACACCGACTTAGTTCTTTATTTGAAAATAGTTGTCGCGTTCAATTCGCGTTGATTGAAGTCTAAATTTTTCGAGAGCTACGACAGGTGACTGAGGATTGTCAAAATTGTCAAGTCTTGGAAATTTGTTCTTTCACTTTCACCGTGAGAGTTGCGAATCTTTAGTGAAATTTATGTCGTTTAAAGTACTTTTACAAACAAGATAAAAATTTCAAATTTTTGAAAAAGTTTATCGACAAAGAGAAACAAAGGTAAAATTTCGATAGTGTAGCGTATTTGCGAGTATTCAGTAGACTTTCGCGGTCTCTTTTATAATGTACATTGTAAATTTTATGCACATCACGGATAAGAAACAGGTTACAAATGAATAAGCAAGTGGCAAGTAAAATGTACAAGAGGGAAAGTAAAACAACTATTTTACTCCTTTAAAATAAGCTTCTGATCTGTAGTAAATACTGCAAGTAAATCGTAATAATTGAAGAATTAACGCGATCGCTTCGTTATTAATTTTATTACCGAGTGCAAGAGGCGTGATGCACAAATATTGCATGGATCGTTTATAACGTTGTTTACACGCATCTGTATTACTACTTATTAATTATGCGGAATGTTCGAGCATTATTCCAAGCAAACACGCTGATATGGAACAATAATTAGGTTTCTTTACGATTATTATTGATTTCATTTCAGCTATTTGACTTCATTAACATCATTTTCATTTTCATCAACACAGCTCAAGTACTCACTGTACAGATTCAATTCTCGCAGATATTCGATTCGAAATGCTCCCAGTTTTCATAAAAAAAAAAAAGAAAGAAATAATTTCACGAACTCGCGTTTCCAAAACAAGACAATCGAATTTCACGTTTCCACTAATACGGCAAAAGGATGGCTGATTTTTGAACTGTGTTCCTGTTTAAATATCCTTTCGTTCGTTTGCACCGGAGTCACGTAAATCTCACCGAAATTGTGGCTGTCCCGAGGTGCACGTTGAAACCGAGAAAACCAGGATATAACGCGGAGCTGTTTAATTACCGCGAAATAATGTCGCGCACTTACTAAAGCTTGCAATTGAACCAGCGCCCCATATTTTTATTCCGTTGCCGTATTCCACCGTGTAATTAATTGAAACGGAATGTTTCTCTCAATGAAATGAACGCTACTTGTTCGTTAATTATTCGACGATGTCGCGAAACGCAAATGTACACGTCGTGTTAAAAAGTCAGTTTCCAAAACTGAAGTCTTGAAGATTTTGTGTCAAACAATTGTTTGTAGCTATTTCCATACTATCAATTTAGAATTATTATAATATAAAATTGTTTGTATATAGTGATGACACTTATCATTCTTAATTGATGATACTCGTGTTAGCTTATTATTATTAGCATTTATTATTATTATTATTAATTGATGATACCCGTATCAGTTTATTATTATTATATATTATTATACACTACCAGGAAACATTACCTAGGAACTTTATAAATCTTTGTAGATGATTTTAGAAAAGCTCACAAATAACTACAGTCTATATATTTATATAATTTTAAAATTATGCATTCATACGACTCCGTGTATAATATTTATATTACCCACACGTACGACTCCGTGTGTAATATTTATATTTATATTATATTATATTATATTAATATAATATTTATATTTATATTATTTTATATTATATTACCCACTCGTACGACTCCGTGTATAAAATTTATATTACTCACACGTACGACTCCGTGTGTAATATTTATATTACCCACACGTACGACTCCGTGTGTAATATTTATATTACCCACTGTATAATATTTATATTACCCACTCGTACGACTCCGTGTATAATATTTATATTACCCACACGTACGACTCCGTCTATAATATTTATATTATTCACACGTACGACTCCGTGTGTAATATTTATATTACCCACTGTATAATATTTATATTACCCACTCGCACGACTCCGTGTATAATATTTATATTACTCACTGTATAATATTTATATTACTCACACATACGACTCCGTGTATAATATTTATATTACCCACTGTATAATATTTATATTATTCACACATACGACTGCGTGTATAATATTTATATTATATTACCCACACGTACGACTCCGTGTGTAATATTTATATTTATATTATATTATATTATATTAATATAATATTTTTATTTATATTATTTATATTATATTTATATTACCCACTCGTACGACTCCGTGTATAAAATTTATATTACTCACACGTACGACTCCGTGTGTAATATTTATATTACCCACTGTATAATATTTATATTACTCACACGTACGACTCCGTGTATAATATTTATATTACCCACTGTACAATATTTATATTACTCACACATACGACTCCGTGTATAATATTTATATTATATTACCCACACGTACGACTCCGTGTGTAATATTTATATGTACTAGTAGTTTAAATTAAACTTTCTGCAATATATTTTGTGTTATTAAAAAGAGAAATTTTTTAAAACTACTTCCACTCGAACGGTTTCGCTCGGTTCGCTGTCCGAGTCTTGGCGTCGTCGCCGCGCTTAATCAGAGCATTTAATTACGATTTACGCGTTATCGTCGACTAGTAATGCGTGTATTGTCCGCGTCGGACAATCCAGCTAATAGGACAGCCGTTAATTGATGGTCTTCGTGCGTCCTGTTAAACAACCGGCAGCGGTTGTCGAACGTTCACGCAAAAATTATTCGCAGGGACGGATCGTAATCGGCGTCGATGTTCGATCGTGGCGACCACCCTCCTCTCTGATCGCCGAGGCGTGCGCTCGTGCCACTATGAATCCGCGAAATCCATGAAATTCCACGCACGCATGCATCCTGTCTTAATTATCAAACGATTCTGCTTTGATCGATCGTGCCCATAACGGAATACCGATTTCTCTGTTTGGCCTGATTGCGGCAATTCGCCGATCTTGATCCGGTCGCGTGGTGGATTTCCATTCATATCGGCGAATGGGAATGTTTTATAAAGGGAGTGAGCAATGGACTTTAATATTTATGGTGGATTTAAATAATTTCTCGCGGTTGACGGACGTTTAACTGTCAGCTTTCTGACTATCAAATTTCATTTCAACAGGCTTAATCGATCGAACATTGGCTTTTGTAAATTGGTAATAATGAGTGGGCTTGGGTGGTCGCGTTGATCAATCTCGCTTGCTGAAACGTAGTTTCTTGAAATTATTTATGCTATTTCTCTGTGACGAATATGTTTACAAATATAATTTTATTGAATGTTAATTATACTTGTATAGTCTAATGAAACTGAAATTTGTTATATAGTCTAATGAAATTGATAGCTTTGTAGGAAGAGTTGATGAATTTGATTTCTGAAAAGTGCACACGCAGATTGATGCCTTTAGTAATATTCGAAATTTTATAATCTGCTGACTGTTCTATGTTGAGTTGTTTGACATCATACGTATTCTATCATTTTAATATCTCCATAGAGAATATAAAATTCCATAAAATGGAATGTGAAAAGCTGACGACACTCTTTCATTCTTAATCTACGATGCATATATACATCTTATAATATTGCGATGATGCGTGAATGACGTCCATGTTGAATGTCATAAATATAAGTGAAATCTAAATATTTAAACTCATATTTATAGTTGATAGTTGGATATTTGTATAAATCATTTCACGCAATTATGTAAATAATGTAATTATTACATTAATAAATAAGGAAATTATGTAAATTTCTGCAATCTGAAGGTCGTCTTTGATCCGAAAGTCGTTGAAATCGCTGTCCATAATTAGAAACTTTCGATTTTCGCGGAGAAACGTTCAATCAATGGCTCGGTTTTCTGCAATATAAAGCGCAAGCTCGTAGAAAATAGTATAATGCATACCAAGCATACGTGAGAGTTAATGGTAATCGGTAATCTCACGACTTTTGAAGTCATCGAGATCGATATCTGTAATCCGATGTCATTGTCGCGGGTTCGTGCAGCCGAAAGGGTCGTCACTATAGATTTCTACGACCGTGGAGATCGTTGAAATTGGCTTCTCCACGAGGCTGAAGCCGTCGAGATTGCTTTCTACCGGTGGCAGTCATTCTTATTGGATTTCCATGATCTCCAAGAGTTCCTATGATCTCGAGTGTCACGAAATTCGGTCGCCACGCGCGATATCCTGCCGCCAGGCATTCTTCCAGGCAACGATCAAGTATTATGAAAACGTGAAATTTAGAAAAATGAACCGAAGAATTCTTACAAAAAAATCAGATGCAACTTTGTACTTTTACTGCGTGATTCAAATTTTAAATTGAAAATCGCACTTGAGAGTTTCGTTTTACACGCAACTTCTCCCTTATTTCACCATCTATCTTTGTAATTCTGTAACTCTCTAGTTCTTTTATCTATCGAATGCAAGAAAGAACTTTTAAAAATTTATCAACCGATTATTAATTAATCGCTATCAATTGATTATTTGTAGTTACTTCAGAATTTCGATTTAGAATTTCAACAATATAAAATTGATTATTAATTGATTATTTGTAGTTACTTCAGAATTTCAATATAGAATTTCAATAATATAAAATTATTATGCCGTCAATTTGGAATTTCAATGATGTAAAATTATTTATCTATCACTTGTAGTTCTTCTATCCTTCGAATGCAGAAGTAGCAAAAATTCTATTCTTCAGCGACAATAACCACAGATCAAAATGATCGGCCAACCGAACGTGCACTCTTGACACGCACGTCGAAAATTTTTTGCCCCAAATTGCAACATTTTCTCAGTTTCAGGTATATTTAAACGTAACCCAGGCAAAACAAATGATAAATTTATTACTTCTGAATAATTTCTATCCAGTAATATCACACCGACAAGAGGAAAAGAAAGCGACGAATTATTGTATACGGTTATATTCGGTCACTCGTTATGGTCCGCGCAACCAGTTGCCAGCGCAAGGGGTTAATTCGCGCATCAACTGCATCGCCACGGTTTTGTCATTTCTCGCTGTAAGCGAATCGAAGCGCGACCTACGCGATGTAATCAAAATAAAAAAAGAAAAGAAAGAAAGAAAAAAACGATAGATCAACGTGAACGAAATTATCACTCGTAGAGTGATCACAGCATCGCAACCAGATAATAAATCCATTCATAAATTATTTGTGAGAAGCACAGCAACATGGGAAAGCCAAATGCCGCGATCAAGTGGAGTCTCAACGCGAACGGATTGGAGGGACAAGTCTGGCGATACAGGAAATACGAACTATTTCCACCTTTCCTCCAAAAGGAACCTCCCCCGAAAGATCTCGCGAAAGACGAGATATTAGAGTACGAGGAACTCGTCGCGTTTGTGGAAGCAGACGAGGCCGAGGATATCAGCGTGTGCGGACACGATTTCCTTCGACCGAGTCTTGATCTTCGAGATACCAGGGGAAGACCTTTCGTTCGATGTACGGATGACTGCAGAACGATTGGGTTGATATGCGAGGATTTACGCGACAGTCTGCCCGAGGAAGCAGAAAGTGAGCACTGTTTATTCTAGGTTATGCATCGTATATTGGAAATTTGAATTTATTTACAATCGAGGAATCTCCGGACTCGCGTTGTTCTCTGTGTTCACGCCGAATCCCTCGCAATTTTTCACACGTTCCTTTTGTTTCGAATCGAGCGACGCTCGGATGTTTTATTCCTAGGATTATTCGTCTCCATTGGCTTCACTTGTGAATGAGAAGTTCCAATCGATGTGTCTGTGTATTTATTTCTAATATTTCTTTCCTTGTAATTTAGTATCTCTAGATTATTTCTAAAGAGTACTTTATGAGAAGAAATATCGTTCTCCTTGATTCGAAATTTGAATTGATTCCAGATTATGCACCGTATATTGAAAATTTGAATTTATATACTACAGTTAAAAAGCTCTGTTTTCGTATCGGGTCTTTTGTAATTTTTCAAATATTCTTCTTTTTTGGAAGCTTATCGTTCGAAAAAGCGAACTAAGGTATTGTATTTTATTACTAGAATTATTCATCTCCATTGTACGTGCATCGTTGGGTTGATTTGATTTTCGAATGAAATTTTGTGCGAATATATTTATTTTCAATGTTTCTTTAGTTCGTTGTTGCTTGTAAGTGGAGTTTGATATTTCAAGATTATTTCTGAAGAATATTTTATGAGAAAACAATTCTTTGAAGAAGAGAAAATTTAATATTTTAATGTATGTAAATTAATTGATTGCATCTTTCTTATTTTGCTGTAGTAATTATTTTATTACAGATCCTCTTATACAAATAATCTTCTTCCCTTTTATACAGAATAATTTCAAAAGACTACCTTGATGATTATACGATATCTAAATAAAATTTGAATTTCACTTAAAATGACACCGAATGGTTGGCAAACTCAACGCGGAATTTCATTTGAAAATAAAAAGATCAATATCCAAAGACTCTGGTCTCAACGACCGCTCAAAGTTCTATTTGATTCGATAAAAATCACCGATTATCCTCGTTCGACGAAAACAAATCTGCGCGTAAAAATACGAGCAACAACCTGTAACTATCCCTCGTAGATTTAAATACAGACGTCAACTGAAAAAACAAAAAATAAAAAAATAAAAAAATACTCAAAAGAAAATCGCGAAGTCAACACTGAGACCATCAATCCTCATATCCAACCGCCTGCAACGTACGCGCACGAAATTACACACGGTAATTATACACGAGAAACACATTAAAAATAACATACGGATGGACAGATGGGAAGAGCACGGGTGTTAACGTCGGGACAAAAAAAAAAGAATTGAATCGCATCGTCGTGATTCGGTTAACGCGGCGTCGCGATTTCATGGTGAATGGCAAGGGCTGCGATTTGTTTCGGAGAAACAGGCGCGACGGGTCATCAATCGTCATTCATCGGCGCAACATCGATCACGTTTGACGCGATTTTTCGAGAGTCGACGCGCGCGCGTCGATCGTCCGACGGATTAAACGCGGGCTCAGCGCGAATATTTCGTCGGCCGACGATGATTCCGCGCGTATCGATCCGTAAACGCTGTTCCCCGATCAGCCGTTTCGTTTTCATCTTTCGTCAACGTCAATTTTTTTCTCAAATCGTCACACTTCCCTCTCCTCCAGTGTGCGATTTCACTCTTTGAACGTTTCCGCGAAGGTCGAGTCATATATTTTCGTGAGATTTTTTTCTCATCTATTGGGGGAAAATTTCGTTGATGATACGAAGAGGTTTGTTTAATTGCCGGAGCAGTTGCTCCGATAAGCGAAGAGAGGATTTACAGTGGTCGCGATGCTGGTAATTGAGAGATTTAAAAGAAAGGTGGTGACGGAAAGAAGAAATCTTTAAATTTAGAAACTTGGTCGGCGAAGATCTACAATGGGTGTAAAAAAAGTGTTCGTACAGTGATTAATCACGACTAGAATGCTGAATAATAATATTTATTAAACAAACGTGGTACATCTATTGTCCAAAGTCTGCAGAACAACAATATCAAATAAACAAAAAAAAAATTCATATTGTTTATATAATTATCAAGAAAAATAAACTAAATGACAGAAATGAACGTGTAATAAGTACTCGTACAGTTCTATTGTCATTATCAAGTGTACAAGTAATTTAAACATTTATAATAAGAACAACAAATAATTGTAAAATTAATATTTATAACTAGTATTTAGTAGGGTTTCCCTTTGATTTTATTATTGCAGCTAATCTTCTAGATATTGAATTAACTAAATTAGATGTGATTTTATTCCAGTGATATTATTTATTACATTTAAGTCTGTTTTAGACGAAATTGTATGTTTTCGAATTGTATATTTAAAAATCTCCGTGCCGTCTCAAATATTAGAAAATATTAGTAAGAATTAGTATACAATTTTTTGGTTTATTGAAAAGAACGACTAAGTGTCTTTTTATTTTAGACAAGTATATATTTTAGACGAATAAGTATTTTGGTCAATCTTTTGTCAATTTTTTAACTTCACTTCAATCAAGAATAGTAACAATAATTAGAAAATATACGATCAATGTTAAATTTTTAAGAATAAGACGCTTTCATTCCTACGACTTGTAAATTGGCAAATATTATCCATAGCTCTCCATATTCCCTACATTCATCTCATTTTTGAAAAAAAATTTTACTTTTACTAATTTTTCCATTAAACTTTTAGATTAATTTGATAATATTTGAAAGCAAACATTATCTCAATGTCCTGGTGAAGTTCAATTAATTTTTTCAAATAAAAGCTATTGATAAGGAGCTAAACTACCAGAGACAATTTCTGTTTTTAGTAACTATCTGAAAATTTTTCATTCGACAAAGATGTTTTATTAGACAAGTACAATAAATTTCAAACCCTGCGAAAGTTATGCTTGATCTACCAGATGTCTGGGAAATCTTTTTACGAATACTTTTAAGAGGATATATCGTACAGCTTGCCTATAAAGAGTAGCTGATATATGATACAGTATATCTCTACGCGTTCATCGTTCAGGATCAGGGAAAGATATCGGGGAGCAAAAGAAGAAAAGTATGTTCTTGCTATCGAAAATGACACGTCTTTCAGAATATCTCTATTATAAATATTGCAAGGTATTTTTTCACCTTGGATATGATAATATTATTTTCGACGGACGGTTCATAAATCCATCAATCGAAGATTCATCACAGTGTGTTGTATTAAGAATAAAAATGTTTGCCTCTCGTTTCTCTTTCATTCGTTCAATATTTTTATACTGAACGAACAGATAAAGCCACTTCATCATCTTTTAAAACTTTCTATGGACTAACTTCTCCTGCAGAAGAATTGAGATTGATATCAATCAAAGATCGACTCCGACTCTGAACAATGAACTTCAATAAAATTGATTTCATCCTCTGGTCTCGGTTATCGTTGAAAATAGGTTGGAGATCGAGGATTACGGCGAAGGGTGGTATTTTCGAAATAGGAATATCGAGATTGACGTCCATGGCCGGAGGTCATCAATCTCAGTTCCTACCGATCGTCATTATGGATTTCGAAATTGATTTCCACGAGCCGAGTGTCGCTCCTATTGATTCAGGCAACTTAGGAGTCATTAAGATTAATGTCTGTGATCTGATCTTGTCACAGCCTCGAACACCGAACAAATTCATTTTCATTGTTGCGCCTCCGTGATCCGTGCACGAACACCGTGTCGAGAGCAATTCTCACGCGTATATACGAAACTTCGCGTTACGTCGATCAAAATAACTTTGTTCGGAAATCAAATTTTTGCGGTAATTAAATTTCGTGCATGCGTTAGAAATCGCAAAATGTAAACTCTCGAATTTTTTATTTTATTTAATTCTTTGAGTTTGATTTAAGTTTCGTTTGATTCACTCGTATCGATTAATATCGTGATTAATTTTTTAATAAAATTCATTCATTTATTCATTCATTATGAAGTAAATAATCGTGAAAGTTTGTTGCATCAAACTTCATCAATTCATTCGCGTCTTCATTTATTTATTCCTTTGTTCATTATAATAAATAATTGTAACTGTTATTGATTCAGTATGTTCCAATCATATAGTATAATAAGTTTAATTTTAATAATAATATTAAATTTAATAATTTTAATAATTTTAATAATATTAAATTTAATAATTTTAATAATATTAAATTTAATTTTAATAATTTTAAAAATATTAAATTTAATAATTTTAATAATTTTAATAATATTAAATTTAATAATTTTAAAAATATTAAATTTAATAATTTTAATAATTTTAATAATATTAAATTTAATAATTTTAATAATATTAAATTTAATAATTTTAAAAATATTAAATTTAATAATTTTAATAATATTAAATTTAATAATTTTAATAATATAATAAGTTATGTATATATGTATAGGTTATTGATTTAATATATATTAATCAATAATATGACAAGTTATATGTATGTATAAATTATTGATTTAGCATATTTTATTGCATCAAACTTCATCATCAATCTCACCAAATTGATCTATTTCTTCTTCCCGATCGCGAAAAGAAAACGTGTTGATTTTTCACGACAAAACACGCGATTGGATACGGTCTAAACTCGATCTAAACTCCCGTGTCCGGTCGGTTGGAATTGGCCTCGAAGCCCCAACGGGGAGGCTCGATTTGAATTGTTTAGATTGCGTGGTGCCCGGTAAGTGAGTGGAATCGTGTTTTTCCGAGTCGTCGGGGAAAACAGAGTGCCGCGTTTCGAGTCCAGTGTGCGCGCGTGTGTGTGTGTGTGTACCGGCTTTCATTTCCGCTTGCAGCCAGCGTTGCGGAAATCGTGGACGACCAGTACTTCGACGTTTTCAAGTCTCGCGATGACGAGGATTACGAGTGCTTCGAAGAGGAGGAGAAGGAGGAGGAGGAGGAGGAGAAGGAACGAAGAGAAAAAATTCTGCACCCGTGGTTGGACATGTGCGAAGATTTGCTTCCGCTCGCTGACGACGAGGAGGATCCTCCCGATACCACGGAGCCGTACGTGTCTCACGAACTGTAAGTATTTACGAACTGTTCGAACGTACATGAATTTGTGTACCATAAGTAGGTAATTTCTTATTACCGCAGTTCGTAAACGTAGAGTAGCTATTGCAAAGTTGGCATCAGTGGCAGAGCTTATTCATATGATAATTTTATTTTATATTTTATATTTTAATATTTCTGTTATTCATATGATAATTACATCATTTGTTTACTATTTGAATTAGAAGCATTATTGTATTAGAAGATTAATGATGTATTTATTGTCTTTCGATTGTCTTACTCAGTTTCAGATTCGAATTATAATTTCATGTAGTTTATAATAATCTGAAAAGAAGGAAATGAAATTCTACTTGAACAATATTTCTTAAAATATCGTCAATAATATATTTGTTAAAAAAAAAACAGTCAACCGCTAGTGAGTAATATTTATATATTATTATAGTAAATATTTGTGAAATCTTACTTTTCAAAAAATACGTATTGCACCTATTCATTGAGGCTTCCGGAGCAGATATTAAAAGGAAAATTTCTTTTATTCACAAAATAAAAACGTCTCCCTTAAGCAGAAGCGAGTACATAAATCGCCAAAATAGTGGAAATAAACGTGTGAACGTATCTGTTTGCTCGATCCTTCCTTTTAGCGAGTGGCCGGCTTTCAAATACCAAACACGTTCCGCGTATTTTTGAACATTCCAACAGTCTTTATAATGTATCCAGCGGTTTCACGGCGAGACAAGTTGCAAACCTGTCTGCGAATACTTGATAGCTAATATTTTACGCGGGCTACACGCGGGTTACTCGTCGAATTCATAATTTCTCATGGTTCATCGTCCTCCGCGCAAGTTCCTCCGTACGTTCGGAAACCACGAAATCGGAAAAAGAGGCTCTGAAAAAAATTAATAACCGCGATCTGCTTAATTAATCGAACAAATTCTTTCTTGCTTCTCGCGAGAGAGTGGCCAAAAATATTGCAATCAAGTGAAAAATTATCCTTCCGAGGGTTTAACCTCTTTGTTCTCGCGTTGGTTAGGTACTGGTCGTGAAATCTGTCGAGTGAGACTGAGAGAAAGTGTGGAAAGTGACGGTATTGTGAAATTCCAAGAGTTTTAAAACTCCGTCATTTTTGACGTTATCCTAAAATGTAATCATCAACACTAGAACTACTGACGACTAGAGCATAAAATTTCCATCAGGAATGTTAAAGTAAAAGAAACGGAAAATCTTTATAATAGGGTTACACAAGTTATTTATGTAGTTTACCAAAAATCATTCAAGTCTCCAAAAATACACTGCTCTATATCTATAAAATATCTGACAAAAATGATCATTTTGACCAAGTTAATTCTAGCAATGAAAGCAAAGATTACCAAATTATTTGAGGATTACGAATTATTCTCTATACTAGCTACAATATTTAACAAGATAATTTTTACTTCTATCATTATTATTATTTTACTTCCATTAAATGTACGTACATAAACTTTTAGACGAGTTATATATATTTTCGTGATTGCAACACTCGTATCTCATCTATTACAACAATTAATAGCGTACGAATTTTCATTCAGTTTCATACTTTTTCACGTGCTGGAAGAACAGACTCTAGATTTTGTTAAACGCTTCTTCGAATACACATATATACACCATGCACGTATTTATTCCATCGTCAAAATTCTTCCCACGATCGCGTAAAAATTCACGGCCAACCAATCAAAGTCCCAGCTTCGAATTCTTCCGCCTGCGAGTTTCTCGGACTCCTTAATAAAACCGACCGTGTCTAAACGACCGATCGGAATTCGCTAATCGACGATCGATCGGGAACGAACGACAACAAAAGTCGTGGAGCGGTGCTAATCGTTGTCGCGGAGCGTGGAATAATGTCAATATTAATTCGCGAAAGTAAACGCTAAACAATCGGAACGAAAGGGGCGAGAGCTGTCTGGCTTATTTAGCAGGATTTCAAGCCCGGTAATTCGACCCGTTATTTACCCGCGTGAAACGAGTTCCCTGGTTACACCGTTGTACATCCCGGCGCGGCGCGGCTGGAATAGAATAGAAGCGCCGGTCTTAGCTATCTTTAAACGAGAATCTCCAGCGTACACCAGAGCGCTTCCTTTCCTTTCGTTCAACGAATGGACGACGACGCGGTCGTCGACTTTTTCCATCGTCGGGCGACGAACTAGACGGAAATTGCGGGAAATGTAACTCGAGGCGATGGCCTCGGTCAATTACGCGCTCCGGTTGGCCATTCGCAGAGACCGGCACGGGCTTTCACCACTCGAACCGGTTTCCCTTCGGGATCCTTTGCTACCTGGCGATTCGACGGAAATTGCTGGAAAAGTAACTGCAACAGCTTCGTACCGAGTTGACCGCTCGCGAGGGATAACGGTGGCGAAGTTTGACATCGGAGGAGGATGATCCACGGGGTTGCTTATTTTTCTTTGACCCGGGGCGAAATTGATTCGTATTTTTCGTTCGTACGACCAGGTTTCTTGAGAATCGAAGTTTTAGAACCCGAGGGAGGATGCGTAACAGATGGAATGAAAGGTGAAATTATTTTGAACGGTAGCGAGTATAAAACGAGACTGTGACATGTAAATGACAAATGACTGTGTGTCGACGTTTTTGTTAAATCTTGTTATTGAATAAAAATTTGGGAAGGCTGGGAAATTGATTAAAATTAATATTTTGGAAATATTAACTTCAATGGAAATTTATAATACGTAGAATTATATAAAGGAAATAATTTGGAATAATCGGAAAATCGTGTATCGAAGGTTGATAAAGTTTTTGTTAAATCTTGTGTCCAATAGAAATTGATTAAAATTAATATTTTGGAAATATTAACTGCAATGGAAATTTATAATAGAATTATAAAAGAAATTTGGAATAATCGGAAAATTGATTAAAATTAATTTTTCAATATTATCATATAGCAATTAATTATCGATCGAATTATGAAATTTCGGGAAATTTGAAATTAAATAAATTTTTAACTATATGTATATAGAATATAATTGTAGGTATTTAAACATATTTTACATAGTAACTGTACTACATTCGGGAAATGAATTAAACGAACTACGTCTAACATATTCAGTAGAATAGGTAGGCAACGGTCAGACACTTTGGTCTATTTACTCTGTATTTCTAACTTTTAAAAATTGGTATATTTTCTGCTTGAATTTTTTAGATATTTGCCATACAAACAAATACCAAGAGCTCGATATTTCCAAGATGTTGGCCTGGATATTGATTATAGCCTTAAAAGTTTAGACAGAAGGCCACGATCACCTGTAAGGTTCGTACTTCTTCTCTGTTACATTTTTAATCTACCAATTTAAAAAAAAAAACAATACCACTTAAGCATGAAGTTTCGGTACCAGAATAACCAGTCTTCAATGTACGCCTAAATGCACTACCTAACGAAACAATTTAAACAAAATATTACAGTAAAAATAAAATAAGCACGTGAAACAAGGTGAAATTAATACAAAACTCAAAAATTAATTTTTCTAACGCCATCTGCACGTTCTGAGTAATCGCGAGAAATAGGGAAACTTGAAATTCATCGATTGACGACGTTACATTCATAACCACTCATTTCGCACGTTTACTTCGAAAGAAAGGTACGTTTTCGAGAAACACCTAGTTTGATAAAAACGTAGATCGTAAACATCCGCGTGAATTATACGCCTCCTCGTCCATTTCACGGCGTTCCTTGAATTCTCAAAATTAACGAGAATTTATTTCGAGGATATCCTCGGAAGAACGGAGAACCAAGGAAATAAATTATTCAAATTTCTCGCGCACCGTTCTTTCGTTCCAACGTTTCCTCCCCCCCCCTCATCCCCAACCCCCCAACCTCCCTATCCCTTCTGTCCAAGTAAAAAGCAAGGCTCGTAAATTTTTTAAGCGTCGCAGGAACGCAAGGAGGGATTCATTATCAAAAGAGCTGACCCAACGCTCCTCTCTATTTTTCTCTCTTTTTCATTTTACTCTTCGTTAATATTCATACACGTAAGTTTTGATAGTCATTTTATAGAGAGGTACACTTTATCGATCGCCAATACGTCATTTGTTTGCGAGGCAAAAAAAAAAAAAAATGTTAGAAAATTCTATTTCTAAAGAGGAGAGTATTTCTATGTTTATTCAACTTTCGCATTATAATATTATTTACTCTCCGCACTGCGCAATTAAGTATTATAAATTTCGGTTTGACTTTGACGGATTAGATCTGTTCAGATTCGGACTGGACGACAAAGAGAAATGGTTAATTAAAATTTACGACGACGATATGGAATAATTATACGTGGAAAAATTTTCCAATTAACGTCAATAAATAGTAACGTATTATATTATATTATTCGAAATTCTACAAAACTTCATATTATTAAATAATTAATATATAATATTATTATTAATAAATAATTTATATATATATAACAATTATATAACAATTATATATATTATATTATATTATAATATAATACTATCATTGTTATACTGTATATAGTTAATATAATATATTATATTATATTATATAAATAATAATTATATATATATAAATTATTTAATAACACATAAAATTCAAAATAAATTAATTTCAAACAAATCATTCTAAATCCCAGTCTTTAACTCAAACTCTGAGAAGTACTTTTAGTACGTTTCAAGCGAAATCGACGTAACGGATGAGACTGAATTCTCTGCATAATCATCCAACCCTCTAATCGTTGCTACGACATTTTAGGAAAATCCTGCCTGGTAGATTCAATTTGAAAGCCGCGTTCAAGGAACGGATACGAAAACGAAGCGGGGAGTCAAAGTGCGGCTCGCAGTTGGCGCGGCAACCGGATGAAAATCACTTGAGTGGGAAAATCAGCTCGGTGGTCCTTCAAACGGGCCAGAAACACGCCACCTTGACAGTGATCGACGCGGGAATCGATACGGACGTTCACACGTTCGTTAATATCGCGGTTATCTGGACGCTGTCAGAGCTGGAGTTTTTCAATCGCGACACGCTGTCCGACGAACAGCTACGAAGGAGCGGATTAACGAGCAGCGGATTACCGGAGGATCTCGCATCCTGCGACTACACGCGTACGTTCCCATTTCCACTTCGTTTTGGTGCTGCGTATATCCGGATCGGTTGTATCTATGGATTTAGCTGGCTTCTCATTTATACGAACGAAACAAGATTCCCGCTAAACTTGTTGGACACACAGAAAGATTTCGAACGCCGCTTCGTCTTTACGAATTATATCTCTCGGTTTCTCAATACTTGAAGTCCATTTATTTTTACGGGGAGAAACGGGTTGGTTGAATTTTTTGAAATCTAGAAATTCTTGAGACGAAAGAATTAATTAATCGTTGCTCGAAATTTCTAATTTTCACGGATAATAGTTTGTTACGATGTAATTTGCATTTCTACGGAAATTAATTTAAATTGGCCATTAATCTTTTTAGATTTTATTAGCACTCGGTTAACAATTTTTAATCGCGTTACAACATTCTAATTTTTATGTGCCAATCTGATTATGCTGCTTCAACAAGATTTCTAGCATTTCAAGAAGAACGTAATTATATTATTTGTTTTTTAAGGGAGTAACCATCGATATTGTTAACAGATTCACAGCTGGATTATAAATTATTCAATCTCCTGATTCTATGAATTTCACGGGTGAGCAATTAGTTCGATGAGTTGTTAATATAATTATATCGGATTGAGTTTGAGCTTCTAACAAGGAATATTGCCTGTTAGGATAATTCTGTTATATAGAAGGCCAATATTCCTAGCAGCTATGTTACAAGTTTGATTGTAATTCTATAATGTAGAACTCGAATGCTGTTAACACGAGTTTGCTACAAGCAAGGTAAAATTATAAATCGTCGATACAATTATTCCGAAATCAATAGTAATATTAGTAGCAATGGTTCATTTAGTAATTAATGACACGCGATTGAAAGAAAAAGAAAAAAAGAAAATAAAAGCAAAATAATAAAATCACGCATTGATTAGATTAGGAAATCTTTAAATAAAAAAAGTTATTACTTTATCCAAGGCAAATGGCGAGAATTAATTTCCAATTATTAATAATTTTTCATACATCTTTCAGCTATTGTCGCAAGTATAAGGGAAAAGGAATAAAAGTAAATAAAATCATACATTAATGAAACTTAGGAGACAATTATAATTATCCGAGACACGAAAATAATCAATTTTTAATAATTATTAACAACTTTTCATATATTTTTACCAGTAAGAAAAAATAGAAACTTAGAAGATAATTAGATCTAAGACAACATCTGAAAACAATCAGTTTTTTAATTGTCTTTAGTGGTCATTGTATCACAAGTATAAGAGAAAGAAAGAAAAAAATAGAATAACGTCGAATAAAAATAAATAAAACTATACGCTGACAAAAATTAGGATTAGAAGTAATCAATTTTTAATTATTAATAACCTCCTCCCGTCCCAAGAAGAATTATATTTTATTATATTCTGGACATCGCAGGTGAAATGCGGAAGGTGTTGATGGGTGTCTATCGGCCGCCTTTCAGTCGCAACATTCATACAACTTTGCACCGCCGTCTACCATGGGCCTACGTAAGTCCGTCGCATGAACGAGGCCACATGAAGTTCTACCCGAACGTTCGCGAGAGAATCGACGAGATAGTTTCGAAAACAATTGCCCCCGATCCAACGTGCAACTCTGACGTAAAGTGTTTCCATCTCAGGGATATTTCGGACAAGTCATACCTCGCATATAGGAGAACGACCAAGCATTTATCCATCTCTGAAAAACTGACGGAGAACTTGTTTCTTCAGTCGATCGGCTTTATTTAAACGAATTTTAATTCGTAAGAAAGAACTTCAATTTTAATTTGTAAGAATTCTGTCGTGACAAATGATCTTTGAATCTTTGAACAGAGAGAGAGAGACTTTTTTTTCTATATAAAATAATGAACGATCGTATTCGTCGCACTTTCGTGAATAGTCTGTATTAATAATAGTTTATAATCACGCGACTAATTTTTCTTTTACTGTTTTTGACTTTTATAGGATCTGAAATACTTATCGAAGTCTCTGCTTATTGACATACAACTGATCCTTGAATGAAATATTTGAAAGAATAATTAATAAAAATGACAATTCATTCCAAAGGATGAACAATCCAGATTACCCGCGAAGAGTTAATTTTGTTCTCGAGACAATTTTAGAAATTAAGATGATCGTTTTGAGAGTAGCATTCTTTTAAGAAACGATATATTTATACCTCTCAGAATTAGATAACGAAATATTGTTATCGTGAAACGATTTATTTCTGCATGAAATGAATTCTCTCATTCGGACATTTTTGTACAATTCTTGAAGCAATGATGAAAGCTTTATTCCTGAAAAATTTGTCTGTTCGATTAGAAAAACGAAGACGACAACAATTAAAAGAATGCATAAAATCTGAATGCTCTGACAGATCACAAATCGAGTCACAGAGCAGTCTCCTCTAACGCAAACCACAAATATAATATAATGCAGCATTCGTGAATTTATGCTCGTTGAGATATCTTCAATATCTTTGAAATTTATTATTAATTCGAACGACGAAATTTGCCCAAGGAATAATTCAAAGGATGCTGAATTAACAAACGGAGCTCGCTCGAGGGAATTCACAAAGTAAACGATTAAAAAAAAAAAATTAATCGAAGGCATCGAAGTCCGATAGAGAGGCGATAAAAAGCGTTTCAAAGAGTGAACGAGGTGTTCTTGAAAAATTTTTCCTCGATAATAACAAACATGATGCCGAAAGCTTCGTTTACGTTCGCCGAAATATCTTGGAATCTGAGAGGTGACTATCTTATCTTACGAAGAGGAAACTCCTTTTACTCTAGATACCGGCAACATTCTCCTTCATCGAATCTCCTCTCCTCTGGCAACTTCTTTATCAAACGATCCTTATAAGCCTCAACGAGCTCGACGAGCAGTGGAAGAATTTACAATTAAAGTTTGCCGAGGGAATCGCTTCTTATTGAATCTTCAAGCTCGCTTTAAACAAAAACACACCAAGCAAAAAGAAAAAGAGCCAACGTTGAAGATAATTATTCATCCCCCGGCCAGATGGGCCGGCTCATCTTTCTTAATGCGCCGTTTAATTAGTTTTTACGCAAAGCTTGTACAATTGTTTCATCCGGACTGTTCCACGAAGTTTTATTCCATAAAACGTTATTTCTGTCGCGGAGGATTTTTTTCCTTTTTCTTTCTTTTTGGATATCCGTCGGCCGCCACGAAACGAAGATATTTTAACGCTGGCTTTGTGATCGATTATGGAGATCCGTCATATTTTTATCGACCTTAATACAAATATTATGGTATTAATGCTTGACTAACGAAATATGACTTTGTTTCTTTTCTGAGGAAATCGTCCCATTTTCTTTTTCATAAATTAACTGAATAATTTGTTCGAGAGGAAAGGAACGACGAAAGGAGATTAAATATGATTAAAAATGATTTTTGTCGGGGAAATATTTGTGACAGATATCTTGCGCGATATGAAAATTGCATTACATTGTATCAAAATCATAAAATCGTTTTATTATTGCAATATTATTCTCAGGCTATCCCAATACTAAATATTATTTTCATATCGAACATCGAAAAGAAATGCAAAATCAAACAATCTAAACAGTCGATCTGTTATTTCGACGTTCAAGTGAAGAATCGACTGACATAAGTGTAACGAAACCTTTGTTTGATAAAATTCTAGCATTAAGAAAATTCTCAAAAATTTGACGTGAATTCTATCCGAAATGCTTCACACCTCCCTTCTCGCCAAATAAAAATTTCAATTTGAGAAAAACGAAAAGATATTAAAAAAAAAAAAGACAAAAGATGAGAAGTTGAAAAAGAATATTTACAACATCCTCTTAATCACAAGATCAATCTCTCTCTCTCTCGCCATGTCAAAAATGATCCGCTCGCAATTACTCCATTTTTCACGATTCATCGCACGATTTTAATTAGAAAGATCATCAGCGAGATCGAGGGAAGATATTCTGTCCGCGCAGCGAGCTAAATATATACATACATATATACATATATATATATATATCTTTCGTTGGATCGATCGGTCGGGCTATCACGCGAGAGATTTAGCTGCTCGTTGTTTTTGGCTCCTTCTATTTCCTGTTCCTGCATTTTCCGGGCATTCGTCTTCGCTGCCGAAGCCACGTTTGTTGTTTGTGAAAATAACACACACCGTGCTGCAAGTGTGGTGAGTGTGGGCGAGAGAGGATGAAAGGGGTGGAAAGTGGTGAAAGAAGGTGACGTGAGAAGGAACAAGAGAGAGCAAGTAAGGCGAAACCGGTGAAATCGAATTCCAGGACAAACTTCCTTTTTCGACACGACTCGCTTTAAATCGTCCCCGAGGTGGCTGCCAGCAATTTTCGCCCTCCCAAAAAAACCGCCCTTTGAAGAGGGGCCAGAAAAATCATCGTTACTCTATTGGCACGCTTAATCGGTCGAGCAGAAATCGTTTCGATTCCTGTGGCGCCTCTGCCTCCGCGTGATCGATCCTTCGATCGGTTATCCCGTATTCCAAGGGAATAGTTGCCGGAGAAATCGCGGTTAAATAGATTTCACGTTCGCGGCTGAGTAATCGTTTGAAAAATAAAACCGCGATATTTATTCTTCTCTTTTCTTTTTTTCTTTTCTTTCATCACTTTTGCCAGAAAAAAAGTTGTATTTCCTTCCTCTGTTTCTGACAGATGAAACTCGTGGTCAGGTTACGAGTCGTAAAAATACACCGCGAAATGTCTGTTTTCACGTTATTGTGCAGCTTCCTGAAAAAATAGAACTACTGGTCTACGGTGCACGAGTGTACACGCGGCCCGATACTTCAATTTTATTGTTCCTTCATTCGGTTCGTACAAAAGGAAATGAGAAAATATTGCGATGTTGCTGGCTAATATTCGATAATGAGAAACAAGGGAAAAGAAACTTTCAATTTAATTAACTCAGTTCTCCGTTTTAACTTGCCAACTCTTTTCCCAGAAAGTTCTTCAATCGAGAGTTTGAAATGCCACCAAACGTGAAAACGAAACCTCTCTAATGAAAACGAGTGTAAAATTCACAACGAAGAAATTACAATAGTTAGATTAATTTTGTTAAATTTCGTTCTCCACGAGTGTGCAAAAGGTGTTGGTTAATTTTATACGCGCACGATGATGATGATTTTTCTCTGCCAGTGAAATAGGCAGCGATCGATCTCGCGCAGTTTATTCTGTCAAGGAAACAAACTTCTAGGTTTTTACGGGAAATTTATGTATCGGGAAATACTTGGAGAAATAGATGAATGGGAACTGAAGTACGAGAATAGAATCGAGACGATGATTTCGTACACCAAAAGCTATTTGTCAATCAGCCTGACCATCGATCGTTTCTTCGCTTGATGTACTTTCATCATTTTACAGATCTTTCTTCATTTACATACTTTGTTTCTTTTTCTTAGGCACTCGGAAGTTTCCAATTCTGTAGTTCTATTGTAAAAATATATCTTTTACAAAGTTGTTTCTTTTTTAGAATGGTTATACGCATGTGAATAATATATTATATAGTACGAGTAATATTTTGTTCTGTATTATATATTATAAGTAATATTATTAGTCTAGAATGTTAATATAATATAACTCTACCATAATATAATATAATATAATATAATAATGTAAATGGTATATTATAGATGTCAAATTCAAGATAATTAGTAATTAATACGATGAAACATCAAACAATAATTGTATTATAAATGTAAAAAGATTCTATAAACATTGAGAGTTTCAAACAAATTTCTACTGAATTTTACGATGAAATCAACGTAATTTCACGTTATTTCACTTTCATACAGAAATGTACACCTGTTTTCAGCACAAATTGCATGCAGCAACAAATCCACGGATTTGTAGGATTATTATTCTTGTAAGGAATTTATCTTTATCTATTTCTAAGAGTGTTACAGATCAACAAGAATGAATTATTATAATGTTCATCGTTTGGAGCAAACCCAACCATTTTATTTACATCTGCAAAATTTTGAATCCGTCAAAAGTTTCCTTTAACTAGATTGTAAATTTTCATGCGCGCAATATACAAAGGTATATATAATATATATTATATATATAATATAAATATCGATTAAACTCGATAAATACACAGCAAAATGCCAATAATCTGTTAACTGAAATTTTTACTGAGAACTAACTTGTTACATACACAATATATATATATATATAAAACATCTGAAGTATATGTAACGAGTGTGCCCAAACATTTTCAGTCTACCAATAACAATACACCAAATTAATAATGTTGCAATTGAAAGTAACGTGACACGAAACAATAAAACCAAGAAATAAATATTCAGTGTTTTTAAAATATTTCCAACACGTTTGCCAAACAATCGTTGTCAGAGGATGTCAGACCAGATCAAGTGACCAGCTGTCAATAAAGTAATTGGGAATCGGAAACGAGGCAGGATCGTGACAACCGCGAGCGTCCTCCGCGGTGATAGATCCTGACATAATTTCGCCGCTGAATCAGCAACTGCTGCAAGTTGAGCGGTTCGCGAAGTGGAAAGTCCATTAACCGACATCCTGTTGCCTGCCTCTCCTGCTTCTTCCTTTTTTTTCCCCCCCACCTCCGCCCCGTCAACTACTTCGCCACTCTACAACCTTCCATTACGATAATACAGAGTTCTTGTAGTTCGACCTCGCAGGCGGCGCAGGAGATTAGGGTCGAGCCCGGCTCGCCTAATAGAATGGATGCTGCAAGGGCCACTCGCGTGGCCCTCTATCAAACATCTCGCCGATACTCTAGATATTGAAAATTGAAAGCTTCCTCGGGGAATGCCCCCTAACCTGTTCCCTATCCTGCGGCAACCCATGAAAGGTTCACTCGTTTTTCCTCCCCCTTTTCCTTCGAGATTGGCTACTTATTCAGGCACGTTAACATTAACTTCCTTCAAGGCGTGTTATCAGCCGATGTTTGCTAGCTTTTTGAATTTTGACAAATGTAACGTATAGGACGTTTCATCGAAACTGAGTATAGTGAAATATCTCGGAATGTGTAATTTAGGACTAACTGGAAGAAATGGTACAACATTGTAGGTCACTAGATTCGTATTGAAACCAGCTGTTACAATACGAATAAGAAAATGTATGGCCTGATTTAAAAAAAATCAAGTTGAACTTGAAATATCCTCCACCATTATATGAATGAAAGAATTGTTAATACTACGTAAGATACCTTTTTATACTGAACAGCTTTTGTATAAACATTTTTTTCGTCTGCTTCAACCCGTTCCGAGATATTTCAGTGTACTCAATTAGACGAAACACCCTGCATCGTGTGCATTTATGTAGAAGATTGTCAATTCTTGTGAATATAGTATAGTATAGTCAATTTTGTGTTCCACAAACGTTCGACAAAGCATCCAGGTTCTCCCGATTTGTAGAAATTTATAGAAATTTCAGGACTCGAATGCTGGAGATTCTCTAAAACACGGAGCAGGAAATTTTTGTTCGTTAAGTTTAAAGTCTAAGAGATTCGTTAGTTCATTCTTTCGTCTGCGAGCTTGTTTTTGATATAGTTGGAAAGCATCACATTTATCAAATACTGATTATTTCTTATTATTGATACATAATAAAATGTACTTTGATTGCTGCTACATTAATTAGAATATTTCTAATATTAATTAGAATTATTGCTGATATTTTATAAATTTATAACTATGCTTCTATAAATGAAAAAATGGAATAAGATTTGTAAGAATGTAACAATAATTTGTATTACTGGCGAAATTGTTGATAATAAGTTGCTAGATTTCCAACTTTAATTTTAGCTCGAACATATTGGATGCTTATTATTAATATTACCCTTCTGATGATAAAATATATTATTAACGAAGGTTTTAAGATACTTTAAAGCTTAGATTATCTTGCTAAGGGAAACGTCTTTTAAGCATTGATGAGACTGAGGCAAGATTGGATTCGATTAAACGATAAGCAATTCTCTGTCAAAAGATTTTCTTTATCAATGATCAAAGAAAAAGTATCTTGTAGAAGAGAAATTTTCAAGAAATTATCAACTTTCAATTTTTAGTAAGAGTCATAGCTTTAGTTTTTATAAATAATTTAAACAAAATCTATTGCATGCATAAATCCTCGAATTTTTTTCTCTATTTTCCAAGGAGATTCAGTAAGATTTTCCTTCGTAAGATTCAAATATCTAAAAATATTTCGCATATGTTTCTTCAAGAAGTTTCCTCTTTCGTGATGTTCAACCATATCGATTCGAATCAGTGAAATATACAGCAAACGTGTCAACGTACCAGCAGAGTCAGATAAAGAAGATTCAAATATCCGATAAGTACGTGAATTTTTCTTAAGAGAATTTTCCTAAATTCGAATATCCAAAAATATACTCGACACGAATTATTCCTAAAAGAATTCTCCTGCATTTCTACAAAATTCAATCAATATCAATTAAACTTGATAAATACAAAGCAAAATGCTAATGATCTGTTAACTGAAATTTTTACTGAGAACCAACTTGCTACATTTTATCAATTTCATCGTTTCGAACAACTTATTAACTTTCTCGTGCCAAATAAAAAGCAGAAAATCGTTGGGAAGATCATGGTCGATTAAACGAAGTGGATAAATCAAGCGTGGTTGTCCCGACGATTAAATCCAACCAAATGTGTCAAGACAGTGACAAACCTGTCTCTATTACTCCAAACTCGAAACCAACGTATCGATCTGGCCCACGGCGAGAGGATTGATGACATAGATCCTTCACGGTTCGATTGAGAGCTGTTCCAGTACATCAGGTAAATTCAAGGCCATTGCAACCTCACCCCGTCTGTTTCTTTTTTTTTTTTTTTCTTTTTTCCCAAGCCGTTCTCCAACAACTGGTAGAGATCCTGCTTCGATTTCTCAACCTCGCCAGAATTTCGTTCACGCTCGTCTATCTTAGTTCTTTTTTCTTTTTCCTTTTACCCATCGAGTTGGAAGGGTATAAATTTTGTGGATACGAAAGTGACTCTAGTTATACCTACTAATTGCAAGCGGAATTATTAAATCGTGGATATTTACGCAACTTAGTATTTTTTATTCATAAAAAGTTTTTTTAATTATATTTTGTAATAAAATATCCGACGACCTTTTAAAAGAATAACGTATTAGTGTCAAATTTCTTGTGAAATTCAGAGTAATTATAAAGTTAATTGTAGAACTTGATGCAAACCTACAAAAATATAAATTTTTTTAGTCCTACTTCTTCATAAAAATTTTAAAATGCATAAAATCCGCGGAATACCATGGAAATAATTACGAAAGGCTAGAAGGATTCTAGGAACGATGAGAAATGATGAACGACGATGAAAAAGAGGGTTGGTCTTCCGCATCACGCTACTGGTCTGCATAAATGTGTACTAACGGACAGTTTCAAGAGTGAGAATCTCGATGTGAATCAAAATTAAAATAAATAATTTTCACAAAAATCTTCCGTGAACTTTTCGTTCGTACCTTGTACTATCAGATGTTACTTCTCGGAATTTATCTGTTTTAAACACTTCTTGATGATCATTTTTACTGAAAACGATGTTGTCTGTATTATTCAATTTCAATTTTTTTATTTAAATAACATTCAAGAGAGAATGGTCTAGCGTTCTTTTAATTTTACGTAACATCGTTATTTTCCTCGTTTAGTAGACACTTTCCTAAGGTTTGCTGTTAATTGTTTGAAAGCGCGTCCAGCTAAGAATCAAGTTGTCGAGTAATAATTAACGTCCACGCGCGGTATCATGAATTATTCACGTAGTACGTCGAACAGCAGACAACTCTAAACTCGATTAAAGTTAATAACGACGACGCCCGGCGATTTTAGCCTGCACTCTGTACCGTTCGAAGCGCTACTGTGCACCAACCACGAAAATCCACATCCCAGGAAATGAATTTACGCGTTGGGTTTATGGACCACGCACAGCGACTCAAAAATTTTCGGGAAACTTCGACATATTTCGGGAAATTCGAAATTCTCGGAAGTCTCGACACGGGAGTATCGGTGTATCTTGGAGATTCTCGGGAAACGAGAGAAATATCTCGGGAATTCCAAAGTTCAATGGGGAAATTTTCGGGAGTCTCGGAGTTCTCTGAAATCCCGAAATTGTCGGAGAATTCGAAATATCTCGAGTAGAATTTCTCGGGCAACCGTCATCCAACTCCGAAAGTAACTCGTCCAGTTTCCGATATTTTATTTTATTTTTATTTTTATCTTAAAATTACTTATTTTCACTTTATTTTCGAAATTTATTCCTTTTAGACATTTTCCGAAACTTGTCCCTTAGTTTCTTAAAGTACCTGTTCTGAAGATTTGTTTCAAAGATCTCTTTATTCGATATTACTTGATATAATTTGATGATTTATTAACTGTGCTTCTTGAGTGAATATCCTTAAATAAGTCTTAGGTGACAGTGAATTATTTTTACAAATGAAAAGCACACGAGCTTGAAGAAAATCTTAGACTGCAAACAATCTTGGATGATTTATAAGAACCTTCAAATAAACTTGCAATGACCTATGGACGACTTCGAAGAATCTATAATGACCTTGAAACGGCCTTAATAGTCTTGAAATTACTTTGGATAACTTCTTTAACTGATATCTTTAATAACATTTAAATCGTTTTGATACTAATCTTCCAAGAAAATCGTCGATATATTAACATTCTCAGCTTCTAAATTAAAATATTATTTCAAATTTCACTTCTTTCATTTTCAATTTTAAGTTAAACTTCTGTGAAATTTTATGCATTATACATTACTCTACAACATTTCATTCGTGTTTCATAATTCTAAAAACATTTTATTAAATTTTTCTCTCAAACGATGAAGATTGCGAGGTTTTATACACTTATATAAGAAATTTCGAAGTACAGCTTCTTTCGAATGAAAGAATAAAACGTAAAATATTCAAAACGAAGTGCTTTTGCTTTCTGAAAGGAAACCACTCTACAGGTGAAACAATTTCCCGTCTAGGTTCTCATTCTCTAAATTGTAGTTTCGAAAGTGAAAATACGAACTTTACATAGAGATCATCCCTGAAATTGTTAGACGATTCGACAGACACGGTGACACGACGACGTTTGAATAAAACCAATTCGCGGAAAGCCGAATCTCTTCCGAGCGCGCGAAATCAAAATCCAAATACGATTTGGCGCGGGCGGCGAACATTGAAACGGCGCTTCAAATAATTCGGGGCTCAAAGTCTCAAGAGACTTAATTCACCGTGAAACGATTATCACCCTCCGTTTGTCCGAACGTCGCGTAATCCGGGGGACTTGGCCGCTTTTATTCTCGAACCGGCGCTCATCCCTCCGCCGGCTCGTTCCACCAACAATACCGAATTCGTCGCACCGTGAACGAACCGCGCGCGAATGGCCGCGACAATCTCCCGATAAATATTCATAGGCGAACCTTGGCCCGCCATAAAACCACGTGGATGAACTTCGATGAACTTGATGACCGAGGGGGAGGGGGAGGGGGAGGGGGAGGGGGGGGGGAAGACGAGTTTACTCGTTGCTTGGATTTTTAGTTTTTAGTTTGCTTGGACTTGTAGCATTTTGTTTCTTTTGATTCTTTTATTTCTATCTTTTAATGAATTTAACTTAATGTAATCTGACTGCTTAATAAATTTAATTAGTAATTTAACTTGTAAGAGTAGTGAAATTATATTATATTGTATTATATTATATTGTATTATATTATATTATAATTATATTATAAAGAATGGAATTAACCTGACTAGGATGTTGTCTGTGCATTCTTGGTCACACAGCGAATTGCCTATAAATAAATCGACTATAAATAAATTCATAATAAGATGATTGTATGTAAATGTCATAAACTGTACTGTATGAAGATTTTATAGATAATAAAATTATTTAATTATTTAGGATAATAAAATATATTATATATTATTATTACATTATAGATATATACATAATATATTACATATATATAGATATATAGATATATATTATTATCATATTACTATTATTATTATTATATTACAGATATATATTATTGTTATATTATATTATAGATTCAAGATAATAAAATATATAAAATCTATAAAATTATTTTGATGAAACATACAAAATACATACAAAATATATAAATGTCTCAGAGCTAGGAAACACGCGTTGCTTCATGACAGAAAAGAACAACCCTCTCTAGTTTCCCACAGAAATTCACAATTAATTCAGTACGTAGGATATCGTAATTATCTAGTACCAACCAGTGAATAGAACATACGGCACATGTATCGTTTATACTATTTTTTAATCCTGCGACGGGATTCCTGCCTCTTTGGCGACGCGGTGGCGGTTCGAACGCAAGCCCGACGACCACGTCGAGAAATTATGCGCTACTCGACGCGTCAACGTCGTCCTTGGCCACCGATTTTTCCCCCCTTTTCGAGTCGGGGGGGAAAAAAGAAAGGCGAAAGAAGAGGAACGAAAGTACGAAAAAGCTGGCAGGCAACGTCAAAGGCTAATATTGGTAGAAGAACCTTTCGAAACCGCGTTTCTAGGTTACTGGCTGGCATCCAGTTTAAAATGCGAAAAACGAACCGAAGTGGCTCGAAGTAATCGGACGCGGGAGAGAGAGAAAGAAAGAAAGAGAGAGAGAGAGAGAGAGAGAGGTCGCGAGATATTTGATTGGAAGCGGAGAAAGAGGGGAGAATTAGATTAGGGGAAACGTGTGCTTTGGGGATGGCGGACGAGGAGGAGGGTGCAAGTGGGTCGCGCCGGGAGTTTTTACGTTTTTAGCGGGCACGGTTTAGGATATGTTTTTGCCAGCCACGGTTCACGGACGCTGAAGTTAAATTGCGATCGCGTTGGCGCGGGGGTTTGTGCCACACTCTCGTTTATAATTCTGCTTCTTCGCTTCTCCGCTATGTTTTCCTGGTTCTGGATGGTAATATCGTTTGTGAAATGTTGCCGGCTGTCTGGTGATTAAGGGGCGGAAGCGCGAGACGTGTCGCTGTTACCGTAGAAGCGAGGGAAGGTGTGTCGGCGAGTGAAATTATCTCGGTCTGAGGTCTCTCGGAATTTGAATGAGATGGGAAATAATAATTTAGAAGTCATCGCGTCGTATCTCACAGCCAGCTAACGCATGTTATTTCAATATAATAGTGTTCTGGGAGTATACTCATAATGTATTCAGTCTAACCTACTATTGATTGATACTAATATCTGTTATTATGTATTATGTGTTCGATCGTATTCATACTTCTAGATTGATGTGCTGAGTAAACGAGAGTCTTGTTTATTGTAACAAATGAATTGTCTTTTGTTTCAAAACTGCATACTCATTTTACAACGAGATATCTCCTCGTTATCTTCTATATCAAACTATATGAAAACAAGCGCATGAATTTCCCAAATATTATCTTCCCAAATGAACAAAACAAAAAAAAAAGAAAGAAGATATCCCAGAAAACAAGACTAAATTTCAACTACAATTTTCAACAACGATGCTTGATAGGTAGGAAGTTACTTCATCTATTAAATATTATCGGGAGTATCAAATATTTTTCGTGCATTTTTTGCTTGAAATATTTCACGAGATCGTAAAAACAAATCCCGCGAGCTGTTTACGACTTAAATTTTGAAAGGGCTGGAAAAACTGGCTTCCTCGAATCGGCCGAGTAATTAGAGGCTGGCGCGCTATTTGCGCGTGGAATAATCGAGCTCCGATAGATCGGGTAGCTCGCGCGCAGCCAAAATTCCCGTATATGCTTCCACGGTAGTAACGTGTTACATTTTAATCCGGTATTACGGCGCAGACTGTACATCATAATCTCGGATCGAGCAGCCGTGGCTAAATGCGTTGCACGTGTAGCGGCGGTGACTTTGTGTTGCGGCTCGTCCGCTAACGTGCCTCGTAACTGCAACTAACTGTCGCGAGCCAAGGGTCTGTCGTTCCATTCCCACTATCCCGAATCGAACATCGAATTCACACTGGCCGACGATGGAAGAATCGCAACTGTCGCGATTCCTTCGTTCTCTATTTTCACTCTTCATTATTCTCAGTCCGCCTTGCAATTGGAAATTACTCGCGACAATCGGAATTACTCGAAAGATTATCGAGAATCGATTTGTCCATGGGAGATCCGTGCCGGAATTTTTATCGCAGTATTCCCGGAAGGATGAACGATCAAAGATACGAAAGGGTCTTCGTTAAACGAAGATAATTAGATAGAGAAGAGGATATAGTTGGTTCTTGTCTTCGTTTTTTTTTTTTTTTTTTTTTTTTTCCTGATTAATAGAAAATTGTCAAGTGACCGCCTCGTAATTTTT
>NW_025110763.1:419698-433806 GCF_011392965.1 Frieseomelitta varia
TTTTTTTTTTTTTTTTTTTTATTGCGGTTGAAGTAAAAGAATGTCTTAATAATAAAGAAATTGGAGGGGTTGTAATAATTCAGCCTAGAATCGTGTAATTTTGGAATTTTTCGTTTGATTTGATATTATTGTTATACCACGGACAATGAAAATAAAATGAAATATTTTAAAGTTTCATCGTTTAACATGTATTACTACGTATTGAGACAAACAATATATTTTGATAGAAATATTTTTTGAATTATAAATCTATGTGTATTTTCAACTCCAAATTCAGTTTTTCCCTCTTTAATTATAATATATTAATATATCACTTTATGTTGTGTAAAATATTTATATATTAATATTATCAATAAAGAAATTGAGGGGTTGTAATAATTCAGGCTAGAATCGTGTAATTTTGGAATTTTTCGTTTGATTTGATATTATTGTTATACCACGGACAATGAAAATAAAATGAAAATAAAATGAAATATTTTAAAGTTTCATCGTTTAACATGTATTACTACGTATTGAAACAAACAATATATTTTGATAGAAACATTTTTTGAATTATAAATCTATGTGTATTTTCAACTCCAAACTCAGTTTTTCCCTCTTTAATTATTAATAATATTAATATATTATTATTTAGACTTTATGTCGTGCAAAATGTTTATATATTAATATTTTGTCCTCGCGTATTAATATACTATAATATATTAGTCTTCATACATTGAAACAATTATAAAATAGTGAAACACAATCAAAAAATTATTACATAATTTAATATTATAATAATCATTAATCATACTAAGATGAAGCACCATAAATGAATATAATAATATAATGTATAAATGGAGTATTATAGTAATACTTCATCACAAAGGTTACATTATCATTTCCTCTTTCTCTCGTTGTTGGAGCAAGTCGAGAGAGAACCAACGTCGAAGGAAGCCAGCCAGCTACATACGCGTTTGTTAAGTGGTTGAATTTTTGCGGTGTAACAAGAAGCCGAAATGCAAGCGAGGTCGACATGCAAGCTAAATGCCAGTTCACTGGTACGGCAATGCGCGTGGTAACAAATCGCTAGTAATGAGGCTAAATACGTTTGAGCATTTATCATCGGTGAGACGGCCACTGCCACGGCATTGTGAATCTCCCGTTAATGGCAATCGTTCGGCTGCGTCTGACACTGAGCGCCACGCTAAGTCTAACGCCTGATGGAGCTCCGCGAGAAATGCAAGAATTGATACGTCCTATACTTATGGGATCCGTAGAATTAGGTGCTTCCTGCTTGTGGAAAGTTTGCGGAACTATATTCTGCGAGAATATTGGGAATTTCGAAAGCGGTTTTTGAATAGTGTTAAAGTAGTTTCCGAGTGCCTAAATATCATGAGAATAATAATAAATAAGTAAGGCGTTATGCGACAGACAGTGGAAAGTTGAGCGATTCAAATATTTAAATATTTTAAATATTTTATTAGTAACTATTTATTAGTTAAATATTTAAAAATCACAAAATATTTTAGTAGTAAGTAGTTAAATATTTCATTAGTTAAATATTTAAATATATTAAATATATTAAATATATTTAAATATTTAACTAATGAAATATATTAAATATATTTAAATATTTAACTAATGAAATATATTAAATATATTTAAATATTTAACTAATGAAATATATTAAATATATTTAAATATTTAACTAATGAAATATATTAAATATATTTAAATATTTAACTAATGAAATATATTAAATATATTTAAATATTTAACTAATGAAATATATTAAATATATTTAAATATTTATTCATTAGTTAAATATTTAAATATTTAAAAAATCACAAAATATTTTGTTAGTAATTATTTATTAGTTAAATATTTAAAAATCACGAAATATTTTATCAGTAAATATTTATTAGTTAAATATTTAAATATTTAAAAAATCACAAAATATTTATTGTTAGTAACTATTTATTAGTTAAATATTTAAATATTTAAAAAATCACAAAATATTTTGTTAGTAACTATTTATTAGTTAAATATTTAAATGTTTAAAAATTACAGGACTGTTTCGATCTGAATCAAACTAAAGATAGAGAATTTTATCATTCGAGAAAGCTTTCCATATCGATTCGAACGATTTCAATTACTTAGTTCATGCAGCTTGATATTTGTACAAGTACATATTACGGATAATAGAGTGGTGGTAGAGAAGTGCATTACAGATGTATCGGATTATACAGCAATATTAACAGTAGTGTAGGATAGTAGAGTGGAGTCAGCAGTTAACGGATAATAGGGTACGTGGTATCGTGGGATAATGACAAGCATCAGAGATCGAATAGTATGTTTACTCGAGCGAGGATAAAATTACACCGCTATTGTTTGCTAAACTAAATTTAATATTCCATAACGTGTAAATACGTTGACACTCTACGATAATACTTTATAATGAACACAAATATAAAATTTTTAACGAAATTGTTTATTGACAATTGGGGACAACTATGTACGTCGTGCAACGTTCCAATAATGGGATTCTATGGCAAACTTCCCAACAGTAAAACTCAATTCTAGATCACGAAGTTCCATGACCCGGGAAACCTAACGTCTAACCTCGAAATTTACAACCTAAACCTAACTTTAGAAACTGCCGGGCAAAGTAATCCGGGAAACGCACTAAAAACGTAGATCTCCACGCTGTTTCCTTTCCATTAAAAAACTCTAAACTCGATCACCCTAAATTTCAGGTCAACTTCCTCTAACCGAGCACACCCGCAGCGTGAAACCTGGCCAAGTTTGGGCCACTTGTGACGAATCTTCGACCCAACAGGAATTAGACGTGAACTTTCTCTTCATGTCCGGATGTTGTAATTTTGTCCCGGCCAGACAACGTGGTTCTGATGATAGAGATACTTTGACGAGATACCAGATACACGAGTGGAAAACAAATTTTTGACTGATCACAATGGATCTTAACGTTTCCTGTCGAATCACTAGAGGAAACTGCGGATATTCGTGTATACTCGTAAGCAATTTTATATTTGAAATTAATCAGAATTTGTAATTTTTCACAAATTTATTTTTTCTAGATCCACAACGATGCATTTCTAGAGATTTAAATGATTTTTCGCGAAACATACAAGTAATTTCTTGTATGCTGTTTGTTGTACTCTAAATACTTTCCTGTCGCTTGCTCCATTATTTTTCTGATATAATAAACTTTATTCTTCAATCGTCGGCAGTTGTAGTGTTGTAATATGTAAAAATTTATGAAATGTATAAAACGAAAGTACTGACTGTAATGTTTAATACTCAAAACCATGAAATTATGGCAAACCGCAATTTCTTGAGTTTCATTTCTGAGTTTCGAGGATTAATTTACCCAGGTCCGCAGTAAGATTTCCACCATCTTTCTCTCGTTATATCCTCAGGGTACTTTCCCTGAAATACGGCGTGTCTTCAAATTTGTTGGATTTTCCTTGGAATGCTTGGATTTTCCTAGGAGAGTAATAATTTTCTTCGCGCGAAGTACTTGACCCACATCTACATTGCATTACGACTGGTTTATTTTGGAGGTCGAGGGTGTTGTACCCGCCTATATATATGGCCCTTTTCATAAATAAATTTACGATAGTTTACGTGAAGCTGTACATACAGTAATCAGGAGACGAGCCTTCTTTTAGGAGAGAAATCGTGGCTCTGATAATCATTCTCTTGCGATCGTGTTACCTTCTACATTTGCCGGGAGAGATCTTCTTATAATTAGTGTCATTACTTGAAAGAGATTGTTTGGAAAACAACGTTACGAAATTCTGTTTCATTTTTTCATTTCTTTTTCAACAGGCGATTACCTGACTACCCTATTTAATGCCACAAAGAAATGCTAGAAAAAAGAAAAAAAAAACGAACACTTGAGAGAGTGGCGAATTAAAAACTTCAACGTAAGGTAAGTGGAGTGTGTTTGTTCACTGCTACTTCACATTTGGTGGTTGGTTGATAAATTATAAAAGAGTTACAAAAATAATTGCGATCAATTAATAAAAATTTCGTCTAGAATTTTTTAGATCAACAATTTAATCTTATTATATATAGAAAATTTATATTGCAGTTTAGCTAGAAGTTTTCATAATTTTTCGCAAAGCTAGCGTTCGTGTTATTCAATTGTAAATCATTTCCTATTTATTTTATACACGTATTTAGTACCAACTTCCGTTCTATCGCAGAAGTCTGTTATATTAACAGCAAAGGAATTACTTAGAATCTTCTTGCCTAGAATCCATTAACCTTCGCCCTATGCGCCTCGCGTGTTAACCTCTCCCAGCATACGTCTCCCAGCGTGTTAACCTCTCCCTGTTCTTCTTCATTGTCGTCGATTATATATGCTAAAGAGTGTCAGCGATACAAGCGACCCATTCAGCGAAGGTTGCTTGTAATAGCCGCGCGAACGGCGAGATTGTCCTGGATATTACTTTTCGCCCAGCAAGCTATCAGCCCTCGGAGAGCCTCGTAATTGACATTCCTAGGGAATGTCGGCTACAGCCCGGCACATTTTCGCCCAGGAATGCGCGATAAGAGGTAATGAAACGAATAAGGAAATTTCCTCGGGCGTCGTTACCAGAGGCAGATGTTATATCGGCGTGGCGAGGCGAGGCGAGCGGAAAGCGAGAGATGGGGCAAGAGAGTGGAAAGAAGCCGGCGATCGCGAGGACAGAACCGAAGAGTAGCTGACGGAATTACTCGGTGCTCCTTTCAGCGGCCTTGTCTTCGCCCTTTAACCTCGTTCGAAGTCTTTATTCGCGGGAAATAACAGAGGAGCCGGCTGAAATTCCACGGTGGACGTGAAGGGTGAAGTAAAGGCTTTCACGCGGAGGGGAAAGGTCAGGGCGTTCGAGTGGAAAGTATTCGGGGGGATGGCAAAAGGCGAATATGTAATAAAGACGGCTGATGTTTTTATCTGCAGCTTCTCGTTTTTTCCTGGCCGTAATATTTTCTAGCCTTTTCTTTCTACTCCTTTTTTGAATTACTTTGAATCCTTGTTTTCAATAATCTACAAAGCTTTTTGTGGAGAAAAGAATTTATGGATCTGTCTATACTATCTAATTTTATTATATATGCTATCTAATATTATCTATACCATCTGTCTGTACTATTTAATATTGAACTTAACTATCTAATTTTATTATATATACTATCTAATATTATTATCTATACCATCTGTCTATACTATTTA
This sequence comes from Frieseomelitta varia, assembly GCF_011392965.1. NCBI lineage: Eukaryota > Metazoa > Arthropoda > Insecta > Hymenoptera > Apidae > Frieseomelitta > Frieseomelitta varia. The sequence goes on from NW_025110763.1 coordinate 424,920, forward strand.
ATATTGACAGAATTCGTATCTGTCTGAAAAACTGGTAGCATCGTGGTCAGTGCAACATGTATTTAGTATTCTTTTCTCTGTCTTTATCATTATTCTAAATTTTCGAATTTGTAGTATTGTAGGAGACAAAAATTATCTTCAATTTTCATTGACCACATCTAACATATATTCAAAGACAAAATTATCTTCGAATTACATTGAAATTTAAATTTTTTAAAAGATTTTTAGAAAAGATTTATTATGCATAAATTAGACGTATATGTATGTCTATATAAAGTGTATAACATAAAATATAAAATACGTATATATACACATCTATTGCAGAAATAAAATGTTAATAAAATCGTTATATATACACATACACAGAAATAAAATCTTTTTATCAAAGAAAGTATTATCTACAATACACGCTCGATTAGCAACCTACCCCAAAACCGAGGTTCAAAAAGCCAGTACAAAACACCAGCAAAAAAAAAAAAAGAAAAAGAAAAGGAAAGAGAACAAATCAATTAACAATGTTCAATACCACCAGGCGGCGTGTTCCCAAAGTCCCATAGAAGGAAGAATCAATCCGGAACTCGGGTCACAATTCAAGCTGCCGTTGGCCGCAGACCAGTCACGCTCGACCCGTACGCGCCACTTCCACGCAAATCGGTTCGACAATGCTCGGCACAAACTACCGTGTTCTCTCGTGTAGTAGCTTGCGAAATGATGCGTGCAATCGTCTTTCGTTTCGTTTCCCATGCGGCTCACGTCTCCCCTTTCTAACCCTTCTGGCTACCTTCTAACTGTTTCCCGTTTCGTGTTTTATACAGGGTGGTTTAGAAAGCTGATACTAAACTACAGGGGCATGCACTCATCGTCTGAACGACGTCTCGATGAAATATCATTTGTCTGAGTAAAGTATTATTTATCCTTGCTATTTTTTGATACGCAGTTTTGGCATATTATTTCTTGGAACCATTTGAATTCAGAAATCACTTTACGCACAGTTCACTGTTGTTGAACGATTGTGTATTAAAATGTATAATTTCGAGCGAAATTTATACATTTTTTAGCGCATAAAGTTCCAACAAATAATATTTTTATTATACTTTAAGATTACAATTTCATATGCCTTTTTTAACATTGCTCAGACTAGTTAAAATATTAAAACCATCGTCTCATTTCTTTGTTTTCTAAATCGTATCGAAACACTGTAAATAGTTTGATATAAAATATACTTGTAATACTGCGATATTGCGTATACTCTTTTTAACAATTTGAATTTACGAGCGAAAATTTGCACAAGATCTCTATAAATATACCAAGATACTTAACGTATAATGACGTCTAGCAGCCCATTGAGTTATTAATTTGTCCTTTCACAACTTTTTATTAATTTTCTTTACAAGTGTCGCGTTTCTAATACCTTGCAGTACAAATACAAGAGTATAAAGACGTACAAATTTTTGTTAAGTTTACTATTAAAATGAAAAATAAATATCATTTCTCGGTCATGTCGACTTTCATTTAATTCGTGATATTATCGTTTAATCGACGGAACAACTTTCTCTAACATCTTTTCCCCCAAAGGTTACCTCCAGAGGGGGGGAAATTATAAATTTCTTTCGATCACGCGCCAACGTTTCTGAAACGCTCTGTACACACCAGTGGCAAACGACGAGAGGCGTGCATCCGCGACGTCTCGTTTTCGACGAGACGACAGGGGCAGAACAATGTCCTTTCGACTTGTTAGAAGACCACGGCGCGAAAAGGTCAGACTCGGCGGAGAAGAGGGTGGCTCGCCTCGCGAGTAACGCAGGAGGGTCGAATAACGGAGGTTGGCGCGTTCTTTTCTCTTTTTTCTCATTACTTCCGGGAACCGCGCGCGTGTCGCTCCGCTCTGGCTGGCTGAATGCCGGTATCGATTCGGATATTCCTCCGGCACGGAATGCACGCGCTCCTATGAATTGGCGACGGGAGAAACAGCATCGTGTAATGGACGCTCTGTCGTTCCGCTGATTTACGCCGGGAGTCGCGTTATCCGGGATAAGGTCGAGGAAAGGGAGTGCCTCTGTCCTGGTTTAATCTCTGCATGCGCCAGTTTTCGTGGCTCGCGCACGGCGAACTGAAGAAAAAAGCAGGAAGGGAAGGACTTCCTTTTTCCTTTTTCGACGATCGAGACCTCGAAAGGTGGTTGATCTATTTCCAAGTGTTCGAAGAGAGATTGAAATTACGACGTAAATTGGATAATTAGTCGATTGGAACGAACGGCGATGGAATCGTTGGTGAATTTTCGAGGGTTGTTAATCATGGCAAGTGGCACCAAGTTGTTTGCTTTCGCGATCGAGTGATTTTTATTCGAAGGAGAAGTTGATGGAATTTTGTTATATAACCACGTTAATGATATATAAATTAAATTTATATTAATATAATTAAATTAAATTAAATTTATATTATTATATTATTATAATTTAATTTATATTCATGTGAATTAAAATTAAATATTACTATTTGCGTTTATTATGTATAAATTAAATTTATTTAAAAAAAAAACTAGATATTAAATTTATTTAAAAAAAAAAACTAGATAATAAATACGACAAACATTTAATTTCTAAACATATATTTATTTTCTTTATTTGACAAAATAAATAATATATATATATATATATGTATATTTAGATCATTTACTTTCGAGATAATTAAAATTATTAAAATTAATTAATTAACTCTGATACAGAAGGTACAAAATAAATTTTACTTATCTATTTTTAAAAAATTCATTCTCACGCCTGTTTCGTACGTCATAAGCGAATAAATCAAAAATAAATGATTGTATGATATGTATATATATGTCGTGTCTGGTGTGTTGTGTTTTAAGATTGTGCCAGTAGAGAAGAAACCGCAGTGTGATGACAAAGAAAGAGTGTGAGAGAGCGAGAAATCAAAAGTATCAACGTTATAAATTAACCTATATTTGTTTAAATACATATTTTAGTATTATTTCATCCTATGATACACTCACAAATTAAACATCAATACTTTCAACAACGAATTAATTGTATTCGCGGATCGAAGGCATTTTCCAGATGAGGGTACTTCAGAGTAAATTGGGATTTATTGTTAATTAAAGTGAATCGATGTTATAATTTTTTGAGAATGATAAACGACATTAAGTTGTGTGCTTTCGCGACACAGTATTTTTTGTGTGTAATGAAAAAGGGAGAAGGTGATGTTACGTTACTAGGAGAAGGCTGATGCAGGAGGCACTCAAAACGATGGCACCATTGGGAAATAAGTCGAAAATACAGAATGATTTTCGAACGCGTTCCATTCGCAGTTTTCGCAGGGGATCGTGCTTCAACCGTTTAAATATCTAATTTCATTTTGTTTGATTGCTACCCCCGGCCACGTTAAAATTGATCTTTGGAAATCAGAGATGTAAAGGACGACGAGTGTAATTCACGAATTGCTCATTTCGCAGCATCAAATTGAACGAACGAACCAATTACGTAGCACTCGATTAGAAAAGAAAGAAAGAAAAAAAAAAAAGAAATAACTACTCTTGCCCGAAGAAACGAATTTCTAACAAATTCCAGAAAAAAAAAGAGAAACAAATTCGCGAACAAATTTCCTGGCCAAACGACAGAGAATCGAAAATTGAACGAGTTGGATCTATTGTTCACTTTCGTTCATTTTCGCCGCGTTGAAGCTATTTTCGAACACAGACCTGTCCCGTTAAAACATCCAAAATCCGCGTTTGATTTTGCGTTCCATTTTCGTGTCATCGACGGATCGATCGTCGGCCGTAAATAAAAGAATTTTCAATTCCGCCAGATTTAGCGGCCCACGCCCAGCCAGCACAGACCCCCCATTGCAGTTTCCATCTTTCCATTCGATTTCGATTCCTTCCTTTTTTCCTCCCTTCCCATTTTCGCTCCACCTTGGCGCGCGACATTCATAACACTTTTTTGAGCAGCTTTTACGGAGCACGATGAAACGAATGGCCAATAATATTTTTCACGGTTGTTTCGACCGTAAACGGTCAGAGCGAACGGCGGCGACAGCTACCCCTATGCCAGCAAGAAATACGATAGAGGATAATCGACGGGGAAGAAATACGCCGGCAGCGTGTAGATACGCGGCTGTCGCGCCCTGTTCCACGGCGTTTTATGCTCGTTCTTACAGTTCTGCCACCGTTAACGAGCCGAACTTTGTCCAAGACCGTGTTTCGTTCGGTTGACACGCTATCACCGACCAGGGAAAAACCATTGTTTCTCGCTTTGTCACTTCCAAGTAATTCGCAATGTGTTTCACGAGAGACACCGAGTGGATAGCCGAAGGTAGATCTAACTGGATATATTTCGATAGTTCTTTAGTTGCTGTTGACTATCGCCAGTTGGTTTTTGTTAATTTTCGTGTTCTCAAGGTAGATTTATTTACCTTCCAAAATAAATTTATTTAAATATATTATAAATACATAAATTTAAAAATACAAATTATATTTTAAAAATAATTTATGTTTAAAAATATAAATTAAATATAAATTTATTATAAATATATTTTTTTTATCTAAATTTTATAATTTAAATATTCTTGAATTTTTTAACTGTCTTGACGTTACCTTTCGCGGAGTATCAGAGGCAGATATTTCCTAATCTTATTAATTTACGACGTCTTTGTGCGATAGATCAATATCATTGAGGTTTCATATTCGTATTTCATACTTGGGATTCTTTAATTTCTCAATTTTACCCTTTAATTTCTCAATTTTACCCTTTAGATAGTGTTTTTCTAGACAAGAAGGTGAATAGATAATCCGATATTTTTTTACCTTATTAATTTCTCATCTCTTACAAGTACCAAAAGTAGACATTTGAATAATTTCACGATTTCGAGTTTGGTTAAAATTCTGTGCGTCGATTTCATCAATTCCTGCATTCCGGGATTAATTGAAGATTGAAAGATTTGATATATCTCTTCGTTTTGCCAGAGATGTTCAAAATTATTAATTATTAAAATATGTGGAATAACGCGGTGGAACAATCCATTATACGCGTTTAAAATTTTCAAGCATAGGTGCGTGAATCATTGCAAGTGCAGTTCAGTAGACAGCAGCGCAATGGTAAATTAAATTGGCCAATGACAGGAGGAAGAATGAGCGAGGACGTCAAGAGTAATTAGCGGGAAATGAATTTAATTTTTCACTGATCTAATAAAGCAGTTCATAAAGGAGGAGGCGAGAGTAACAAGGTTACAATACCAACCGAGATACTGAAAGGACAGAATTGCATTTACCTTTGCGATTTACGTCTGCACGGAAAGGGAACAAGAATGGCCCTCTGCGTTATGAATTGATCCTTACCTGCAACAAAAATTAGGAACGTGTAATAGGCATTTTAAGTTTCTCACAAATATAAACATTATAATTTCCATCGTATTATATATTTGCAGATTTACAATTGCGTTATATCCTGACGAAACAATATGGCATAAATTACTTTATTAAATTTCTCAATGTAAAAAAATTATTTTGTTCTTAATGGTTAAATTGTTATTCCAAAAGTAAATTTGACAAATTTTTCTGTCAAGTTAATAAATAAACTCCAACTGATACTAACGTGGAAAAACGAATTGATGCAATGCAAACAAGTATTGTAGCTTAATATAATAAAGTATTTGTTTTAATGATTTTATATTTAATTATAAAAATTTACTATTTAATTAATACGACAGGGTATCTAATTCTAGTTTATTATTCAATTTTTATATATTTTAATTTATAAATTTATACTATTATTATTAATTTAAATTTCACCTAAAATTAATAAATTTAATATAAAAATTATTTTTATTATAATATATGTTATTAATTATTAACTTATAATATAAATTTAACCGCTATTGCTGGCACTTTAATTTATCATTATTGATTTTAATTCCATTATTTAATTTTCATTAAATTACATAGAATTCCTTATTAATTTAATTATAAATATATATATATATTTAATATAAATAAATTATATATAAAATATTAATTTAATTAACAATTCAAACATAATTATATTTCATTTATATTATCAATATCGTTAATTCATTTAAAATCAAAATTTAATATGCAATTTACATTAAATATAATTAATATTATAATAACTTAATAATTACAATAATTTAATTTATTTACATTATTCATGTAATAAAATTTTATTTAATTTAATAAAGAGAGATTTCTGTAGAAACAAACAATTGAATTTCATCCACCAAAAATAATTCCAAACGTTAACAATTGATCAAACACATCCACGCAGCCATCCAACAACTCTCGATAAGAAATTCGCGAGCCGTATCGCGCACAAATCAACACCGAAGAAACACGTATCGCGCCACGACGTACAATAACGAACAACACCACGATCCATTTGACTTTTCCACGGGAATCCGGGGATCTTTCTCTTCCGCGCGAGAAAGGCAGAAATTCCACGAAAGTTTTCCCCGGCCGCTTCGATCGCGAAACACTAGACCTCTATCATCGATGACACGAGATTTTTCATCAAGGGCGGCCGAGCGCGAGGGCGTGGGTGTGGGTGGCCGCCCGTTTAAAAGCACTTTGCATCGCAGCCGGCGTAAAAGGCGTCGCGGGTGAGTTATAGGCCGCCTTCAATTTTCGTTGCTTCAACCAAGAACTCGTCCAATCCTTTCCACCCCGAGCCCACCCCCTCCTCTATTTACACCGCTGACTATGAAATATTACTTCTGTCTCTCCTCCGCGGCGAAAGAATAAAAATCCCAAGAAAAAAAAGAACGAGTCTCGTCTCGTCTCGCGCCAACCTCTCGAATCCAAGCCACGAAGAATCGCCCCGTGTCCTCGAGCTTTCTCTCCTGCTGATCGACCGAGAGAAGAATCGCAGCTGCTGCGAGAACTTGCGGCTGATCGCTCGCGAGAGGGGTTGTCCGTTGACAATAAACGAAGGAAGGGGGTTCGACCAGTGAATATTGCAACGGCCATTAAGACGAGATCGTTCCCCTCAGACTGTGTCTGTTAATTTTTCACCGCCTCGCTCTTCCGGCCCGCCGGATATCGCTTCAACAACCACCACCATCGACAGAGGCAGTGTTTTCTTACAGAAGGGGGAGGCGAAGCGCGTCACGTGTCGCTTGTTCGAATGATTTATGAGGACAATTTGCCGTAGTCGTTCGAGGTTTCGGCAGGAGGATGTCACGGGAGTGCGTCTAATGATTCCCAGAGGGGTGGAACGAAGGTTAAAATTTTTTATTTCAGCGGCATTTGACGAGTTCGCGCGGAAAGGGGTGGATTTGAAAAATGTTTGCCGCTGGTTTTATTATTATAATTATTACAATTTATAATTTAATTTATAATTTATATTTATATTTATAACTTACAACTATCGAAGTGATAGAATGTATAATACTATATAAGAGGGAGGGGGTGGATTTGAAAAATGTTTGCCATTGGTTTTAATATTATAATTACAATTTATAATTTATATTTATATTATAATTTATAATTTATATTTATAACTTACAATTATCGAAGTGATAGAATGTATAATACTATATAAACGGGAGGATTTGAAAAATGTTTGCCATCGGTTTTAATATTATAATTACAATTTATAATTTAATTTATAATTTATATTTATATTATAATTTATAATTTATATTTATAACTTACAATTATCGAAGTGATAGAATGTATAATACTATATAAAGGGGAGGATTTGAAAAATGTTTGTCATCGGTTTTAATATTATAATTACAATTTATAATTTAATTTATAATTTATATTTATATTATAATTTATAATTTATATTTATATTATAATTTATAATTTATATTTATAACTTACAATTATCGAAGTGATAGAATATATAATACTATATAAAGGGGGAGAGGTGGATTTGAAAAATGTTTGCCATTGGTTTTATTATTATAAGTACAATTTATAATTTATAATTTATATTTATAACTTACAATTATCTAAGTGATAGAATGTATAATACTACATAAGGGGGGGGGGGTAGATTTTAAGTTCATTGACGAATTTTTAGAGATATAAAAAATTCAATACGAGCATTTCACAGTTTTTGCAAATGAAACAATACGTATAATTTAAATATATAATATCTTTTCGTGTGATGGGAAATACGTACATAATCGTTTATTTCGAAAATTTTATTTCGTTTGCATTATAAAAATATGAAATTACTTATTTTTAACGATTATAAGGTCCCCGATTTTAAATTTGTAAACATGTATAATTAATTAATAATCTTTGATAATTTTTAATTAATTATAATCTATAATTAACTTAATAATCTTTAATCTTTTATAATTAACCAATACTCTCGCGAGTAGTTGAAATTCTGATAATCCGAGGGTTAAATTTCTACCATTAAATGAAATTTTCAATTTCATTTGTTCGCAAATACGTTTACTTATCAAATTGAATACACATAAGCACGTGCATTGATAATTAAATCGAATTAATTCCACGAATTAACACAGTCATTAAAACGGATCCAAAGTAAAATTTCAAAACGTGGATTTGAACGAAATGTATGAAAATTAATTTAAATTATAATTTAGAAACTTATTATAGAAACTCACATTAGAAAGCTGCTTTCTCTCGTTGCCAGTGCAACCAACGCGCTTTCAAATAAAAAAAAAAGTCTAAGAAGAAGAAGTTGGCCAACAACGATAAATCGAAATGCTTCGATTGAATCGTCCTATGAATGAAATGACTCACAAAGTCACTCCTCCTGTCTCGAATCTTGAAAACTTCAGCCAGTTGTCCCCGACGAGATAAGGAAAGATTAACGTGCACTCCATTTTTCTTCTTCTCTTCTTTCTTCTCCTTTTCTTCTTCTTTTTTTTTTTT
>NW_025110763.1:433816-580834 GCF_011392965.1 Frieseomelitta varia
TTTTTTAAGCAAACACGTTGCCACGGAGGAAAACAAAGTATAAAATAGAGATAAAACGGCGAACGTGCCGGAAGGGGACATCGCGAGATCTCCGGTAGGAATCATGAGCGGTGCCAAGGAAATGAATTACAGTCAGCGGATGAAAGTACGAACGGCGGGCAGAGGAGGGTTAAACGAACAGAAACGGCTCCCTTGGGGAATCGGAAGAGAAAGGAAGTCCGTCGTTGCCTTTGGAATCGATAGGTTCTCCCAGGTCCACGACGTGCAACAGGAGATTAGAGGCTGGGAATTTCGAGAGGAAGTATGTACCTCGTGCGCATCAGATCATGATTTTATGGATTCTCATACCGCTCTCGGATTACAGGCTCGATGGACGATACTGAATTCGTGCTCGAGCTTCGATATCGTAAAATGGGATTCGTGCCTCGCCACCGTGGACACACCCGAGCATCTTATTTTATTTTACGGAAAATTCGAATTACAAACTTATCACAGAGGAATTTTTCACTTTCTTCGCGTTGAATTTTGAGTGTCTGTGAGAATGGTTTTAGAATTTTATAGAATCGTAGAACGTAGAACTTGACAATTTTTAGGATAAAGCTGCTACGATTTATTTTGAACTTTCTCTGAAAGGTAAATTCGTTTTCAGTAACATATTTCGATCAAATTTAAACACATAGGAGAAGCTAGATGAATGTTTTAATTGTTCGTAATGACAAGAAATTAGGTTTATTTTTAAAAATAAAATTTTTGTAGCATACAGTAGGTACTGCATACGTAATCCACACTTTTGTGTTTGTTCAATATTTCGTTATGTATCAAATTCCCGCAAATTTCTCATTTCACTTTTTACTTTATTTCACAGAGATATTCATTTCTTCTATATTATTTAAAATACCTTGGCGCCAATAATTGTCTGAAATCATTTCAAGATTGACTAATTAATAATCGATTGGAACAATTTCTAATTAACGATCGACTGAAGCAATTTCAAGATTGAACAATTAATAATTGACTGAAACAGGTTTCGAGGTTGACTTGATTAAAAGTGTATACTGATTTGTGTATTTCACACACAGAATGTATACCTAAATTTCTGTACGTGTACCACAGTGTATGAAACATTGAAACAAGTTTCTTAACACGATTTAAAATTAAATCATTGGCACCGAGGTTCCAAATTAAAAAAAATTTCATCGATCGAGCGCGATACTTACGTTGCGAGGTAGCATTTAATTAATAAAAGACACCGCAATGTCTTTGAAAGAAAATCATCGTCGAACGAAGTACAAAGCTTGGCCGCGCAATTCGATCGTCACAATACCTATCCGATGCAATATAAATCCCATTCAGCGAGTCCATATGGGGGAAGGAAAAAGGGGAAGAAGACAGGAAAAAAAAAAAAACAAAAGAACGGAATCTTTTTCATAACGAGAAAAGCTATTGAAACCGATAAATTGCAACTATTCATTCCGGCCTCTGTACGTGAGAATTTAATTACGCGCATCTCTGCACCCCTTGGCGCCTAGCTCGTGCTTCGCCCTGTTTAAATAATCAATATTGACGTAATAACGTCGAAACGTCGATATCCGTCGCTGCGATATCGGCGGACGGAGGATTTCCAGCCGAGGGTTTCGGCGTGCTCCGCCATCGTTGAATAATAAAATGGATATCGTTGAAACTTCTCATACAAGAACAAGACCGTTGCTCTTTCAACTCCAAACATTTTCTTAACCCAAATTCCACCTCTGCCACTCCCGTCAATATTTGCCTCTCTGACGAACCACTTTCTATATATTCTCTTCTTGATTCTCACTCACTCTCTCTCTCTTTCTTTATACGTTTCCTCCATAAAACTACTCTGTGAAAACATTTTGATCACCGTGAGCGATCACGGTTACGGTTACGCGATATTCAAATTGCAGCCAGGGAGAAAATCGCGCCTACCTCTGACCTGAGATTGAAGCAATATTTCCCCCCCGAACACCACGTGCTACAGAGACAAACTAGGACACGGAAGTCGTGAGCCAGCCTCGGTCCCAGCATATGTTTGGACAAGCGACGCCCGCGTAATAACGTCTAGACGACCTCGTCTAGCAACCTTTCGTTTCTTTCTCCCTCCCTCCCTCCCTCCCTTCCCATCGGACGATACTGCGAAAATTAATTCTATTCACCCTTCTAAGCGCGCTTTCTTCAAGGAACCTCCCAGCCTCGTGTTTTTTTGTCTAGGCCTCGTTCCGGCAATAGCTCGTGAATCACGCTGGCAGTTGAAGCCTAGAATTATTAAATTCCACGACACGGCACTCTTCCACCCGCCGGGAATTAAAACTGTAACGTCGCGCGAGCGGCGAGGGGAGTGGAACGCTCGTATTATCTTTTACACGGGGCAATGGAATTTTATACAAAGGTTGGACAGATTTATTTGTCCCGATTTTCTACTCTCCCGAGCGAGTTTGCTTTTCGAGGCATTTCAAAAGAAGCGAGATTAGACGTTTAGTTCTATTTAGTTTATTTATATTTAGAAGCACGTAAGAACAACATACTTGTGAGAATTTTGAACGTGTACATTTTGTAATATTACAAAGAGATAGTTCAATTGTTGAAGTTCGCGAGCACTTCGATATCAGACACCTCGGATAATATTTAAGTTTGCAAAAAGACACTTCGTACAACGGGAGTATAAATTTTTGATAAAAATAAGTAATTGCCATGATGCAGATCATGAAACGACATATTCATCGAATAACATATTAAGGACTAAGATTACGTAAATATTATGGATCACTGAATTCGTTAATTGGTTAAACAAAAATACAAATACTTGAACATCACCATTCTCACGTGTCCTTCCATTTTTTTTTTTTTCAAATCTTACCTTCATTTAATTTACAAGTCTCGTTTGTACCACGTTAATATACATTATATAACACATTCATACAAATTATGTATCACATAAATTAACGTAAATTACGTTGGTGACATAAAATCGTTATACTCGCAAGTAAATTAAGTAGAAACAAGTAAATATAATACAACGAATTAAACATAAGAACACTCCAATAACGAATCATTTTCGACGCGTTTCATCCCTCTTGAGGAACAAATATTTGCGCAATATCGAAATGCACACGCATCCAAAACTGGCCGTTGAACATTCGAGAGTTCAAGCGAGATATCGTCGACTGAACCAAGGTTCAGGCCCCGTAGGCGATAACCGGCCCGTTTCGAACTTTTGACGCTTGTAAAGGAGCTAACGGATTACCCACAGACGTTTTCCAATTGCTCAGTTTGCTGCGCCGGCCGTGCTAATGCCTGCCGGCGACAGGGTTGGTTTCTACCCTCCCTTCTCGCCCCTGTTTACCGTAGCCAAGACATAGCTCGCGCGCACTTTATCTTCTTCGGGTTAGCCGATACGTGGACAAGGTCAAACATCGATAATGGACACCGTCTCTGACGGTCTACACCGGGATACATTTATCTTTGGTAGACGCTCCGTGATAGGGTATAATGTACTCCTATATAATGTCGCTCGGTACTATAGTTCCTCGATGGTCTCGTCTCTGTGTGCGTTGGATAAGTGTGGAATTAACGCGGCGAGGACGTTTGCCGCATTAAAGTGTTATAGACGTCCCTTACGTAATTACGGTGGCTACGCGGCTATGGCAATTAGTGGCATTGTGCACGGGTTACGTTGAACATTTGAGATATCACGCGCGATCCTTTCCACGATCTTCTCACGTCAGGTGATTATGTTTTTCAATTGTTTTATCACGCGTCGTCGTTGTCGAAATAGCTTTCAATGTCCCTTTGTATTTTTCGCAGTTTTTTTTTTTTTTTTTATCCAAGGGCTAGTGCCTGGTTGATTATTAACCACTTTGCGCTGGGCAACTGGTTCGCGGACCATAACGAGTGACCAAACCGTATACGATAATTCCGTACGCTTTCTTTTTGAACTGGTCGGCGACGATATCACTGGATAGAAATTATATCCAGAAGTAATTTAACAAATTTGTTAGTTGTTTTGCCTTGTGGGTTATACTTAAATATACTTAGAACTGAGGAAATATTGCAATTTTGGGTGAAAAAAATTCTCGACGTGCGTGGCACGTCATTTCAACAAGCAAGAGATTAAGAAACCAATACTAGAGCTATGGAAAATGACTATGGAAGAAAATAATTTCGTGAAATTTCGATGATTGAAACACATTATTTAGCATTAGAATATAATTTTCAAAATGATCTTCAAATGTAATTGGCCTTACAGTAACTCCCAATATCTTCAAGTGACTGTCAATCAATTGTAATGATATGAACAATCTTTAACGTATACTGATATTTGTTCGATGTTGAAAATTGAGTATTATATGTCTAAGAAATTATTTATTTCGATGTTAAAAATTGGATATTACATGTCGATCATAATAATGGCTAGTTTGAAAAAAGTTCCATTAGATTGTAACGAAACTATTGTGTCACAGAATTTTGATCGTCACAGCGTGATATTGCGATATAATCGATCAGCTTTTCAAAGTTAATTTGCCCGTAGTTCATTGTTAACGAGATTTTAATGACAATTAACGAAGGTGTTTCAATTCCAGTCCAGCGAAAGTGAAGTCCGCGGTTTACCCGAGAAGTACGCGTCTCCACAGAGGCAGAAACGCGCGTGGAAGTTGATTTTTCAAGTACAATTAAAACTTTCCCCACTCGAAACTACCCAACGCAGCCGACGGGGTTTTTTCCTTTTTATTTCAATTTCGCCAAATGCGCTCGAGGATAATTAACCCTCCGCGATCGCCGTTTCACTCTCACGTTCGAAATTTGAACCTCTTTCACATTACAGAGTAATACGCGTCCGAATTTCATTTTCCGAAAATCGAAAGAAATTTGATTCTTATCGCTTTACTGTCTCACATTCACACGTGGAGCGATCTCCTGTCACTCTAATCCAGAATAAACTGAGTTTACTTTCTCCACACACTTTCGTGTGAAATTTTTTCGAAAACGAAGTCCTTTGTTGTTCGATTTGTTTGCAGACTCTGCAACGACTTCAGAGCGTAATACATCCTGTATTTTCATTTTCGTACGAAGTAAAGCAAAGAAATAAAACAAAACAATTGCTCGCGAGAATGGCGAAGAACAGTAAAAGCGAGAAGGAAGGATCCAAGTGCTTGATCCTCGTTTATACGAGGTCGGATCATACGTTGGCTTTTACTACTGAGATCTTTCACCTGAGCGCGAATTCGCGAACGCAATCGACGCGAGGAAACGAAGCCGCTCCGTTATATTCGTCGTGAAAAAACGAGCAAACGGAAAAAATTCACTTTCGTTTACACACGTGCACACACGATGAAAAACTTCACAGTTCCCTCTCACGCGGATCCTCTTGATTTTCATTCGGCGTTTGCCGATCGGAGCTTGTACGAGACTTTATTCAATGTTTACACGCAAACTTAGGTTAACCGGGGGCTACAATGGCGGTGAAAGAGAACCGTGCGTAAAATGGAATTGTTCTTGAGGACAATGAAAACGTTAAGAGAGGCCGAGTGGATTTTTCTGACAAACGTGGATAGAGGGTGCGCAGCGAATCGAGTTTCATCAATGGCGTGTGTTTTAACTTTCAAACGAGCTTCTGTGGACTTTTTTTTTTTTTTTTTTTGAACAAACGCTGCGTTTTCGTTGCACAGCACAAAGAATGGCACTTCTTGAGAAGGAGTTTTCATGAGTTACAGTTTCGTTCCGAATATACACGGGCAGTTGGAACAACAAGAAGCTGCACAACATTTCGAGCCTTCGGTTTTGTTCGTTATTACAAATCTCTTGCGTACCGTATCCTTTGTGCACAATACCTTTTAACGTGGCATTGTATTTCTCGTGTTCTCGAGCGAATAATTTTTATATCATTGTTACGAATGAAACGATGTTGTTTCTCCTTTCATCGCAGCTGCACGAACGTGCATATCTCAACAGTGCGTCATGCCAAGGCGACTTTTTATTCAGACAAACGAATGACATTTATGAGTGACACGAAATGCAAGACTGTCATTGTTACATTATTCGATTCGATGATTGTAAGTATACATAATCTATCGAAGATCATAAACATTTACACTTGCACAGAATTTGGGACAAAACTGATTTTCAAAGATCACTTGGAACATAGTCAACGGTTGAAAATCCAGATACACTTGAAAGCTGTCACAGTTAAATAAAATACTAAAGTTAGATGTCCACTGGAGGGTAAAACTGTCGCGAGTTGCTCTCGAGAGTATGGTCTGAGAGCATGGACACAATATTACTCTGCAGGAATTCGAAGTGGTTTCGAAATCCTGAGAGTATTCTCGTGCGAGCAGAATAATGAATAATAAAAAAGTGTGGTCAAAAAGTGAAATTACTGAGTTAATTTCTTATAATTTAAATTATTATATAATAATTATATTATAAATATTATAATTACATATTATATAATATTTAATTATAATATTTACAATATAATTATTATATAATAATTTAAATATACATAAATATTATATAATAATTTAAACTATTGAACTCTTCTTTTTACGTTGATTTTTCTTTTTTCTTAAAATATTATGGGCAACTATGAGGGTACACATTTTTTGCACTTCCATGATAGCGATTGTCACTGTTCACTCGTGTTTCGAACTAAACTACACCACAGTGAATAGGACCAGAGACAATCAACTCTCAAATGGACACGGTTTTGAGAATTCTATGGGATAATAAGCTCTCAGAGAGTATTTCACTCTCAGAAAATTCTCAAAGCTATTGTCAAATGGACACAACGCTTGAGAGTAACTCTCGAGAGTAACTCTCAAATGGACACAAGGCTTAACAATCTCAATATGTTGGCGATTAAGCTTCAATTGACGAAAGAAGGTAAGAAACGACTCTCGTATTCTATAAAATTGGCTGACGAAATTTGACAGTTTAGCAAGAAGCTAAACTGCGAGGGACGGAGTGTATCGGGGAAAATTATAGGAGGGAAGTGGATTAACTGGTTGATCTATTAAAGCGACACCAGACAGGCACGCGGCCCGTTCTTTAGGACGCTGTCTCGTACGTAAACGGTTCGAAGTTTGCACGCGACGGCAAGTTTATTGTTTATCGAATTCGGGGTAGAGAAGTTCCTGGCAGAAAGTTACGAGCTGCTGCGACGTCTTAAGACGTCGCCAGGTTGTCCTCGTTCGCGTCTAATCTAATGCGCGCCAACTTCCGAGACGCGTGCACTTCACGACGTATTAATCAGTTTGGTACGAAAGTAGCCCAAGACAATTACCCTGACTTTTATTGTCGATGAGTGACATTTAGCCTTGATACCTTAGTCGATGTTTAATTCGTTTACTGTATATAAGAAGCTCTACGTTTGAACAAAGTGAGATAGTAGGATAAATGAAAGAAGAAAATTAGTGGGTAAATTAGTGGAATGAAAACGAATTAACACAATGATTGAATTTATCATTCTTCCATGAGAACATTTTTTTCTATTAAAAGATATAATGTCGAAAGATGGTAAAATTGTTGCTTTCAATGCAAAAGTTAGAAAATAAAGGCAATTTTTGTTTCTTAAAAATTTCTAAAAAAAAAAATAATTTAAATTTAAATGACAGAGGTTATTTGTTAACGAAGATCCTGTACTATCAGTTTGCACGGAACAACCATCGAATTCGAATTAAACTCGCACGAGTTAATTAAAAATCCCTAAATATTTAAGTTTCGATTAACAATCTACGCGCAGAGAGGCGAGCTCTTCGAAAGTTGCCTCGGCGTAAAAGTCACGGTTGTTCTACCGAATACAACGCCGGATCGTGTCTGGACGGGATCCAGGACGAGGATTCCGCCGGAATCTGCAACTTTATGAAATAATATTGACGCAGTGTCGCCGCTAAACGTCCTGGGGATTGGTACTTTTTGGAAGATAAATAGATCCCGCGATGTTAACGCCAAGGATAATGCCAGTACGTTTCGCTGGTAGTTTCCACATCTTTGAGCTTTCTATCTCTGCGGTTCTCAGCCTCTGTATCCCCCTTACGCGCGCTTAATGCAACTATCGAGTCGCGCCAGCGTCTATGCTCGTGCTATTATGTTATTAACGACCTTTAACACGTGATACGCTACGAGATATAGCCGAGCGTTGCAAGCGTTTCAAACTGGGGAAAACGTATTAGCGTCAGCATTAGCAGGAAACAAGGAATATTGATTTTTGAACGTAGATTTTCTACGTATATAAAATATTATGATAATGTTTAATATATTATATAATATAATAAAATGTAATAAATTAATATATATTTAATATATAATAATATTTAATATATAAAAATAATAAATATATATAATAATATAATAAAATATTTATAATATATATAATATATAAAATAATAAAAAAAATATAATAATATTTAATATATTATTTATATATAATAATATATAAATTATAAATTTATGTATAATAATATACTAAACATATGTAATAATATTTAATATATTATTATATATCATTTATATTGTTTATATTATTATAATTTTACATAATATAAAAATTAAAAATTGTGTATTTGTGCTGTATCATGTCTATGAAATGCACATTGAACGATAAGACTTTACGAAATCTTTTTGTAGAAATAAAAGTCTTTGAAGTCTTTCATCGAGTGGTATTTCTATCAATCTCCCGTTCCAAAATTTAGAACGCGTTAAGATATTCAAAAAAGTAACGAGTTTCTCGATTAAATAAATATCTCATGCGCGATATTATTCTTCCGTAATACCGAAACTTTAATTAGTTACGTTTGAAAATCAAGATTGCAATTATGTTGTTCTCGGATAAACGTGGAAAGAAGTTTGTTTTTTCCAAGAAGTTTCAAACTCTTAAGCGGCAAAAGTAAAGCTGTAAAAGTAATAAACTCGTTCGTTAAAAAATTCGTTATTTCCTCCGTCCTTTTGATAAAAAGAAAAAAATCTCAAACTTTCTCGTTCATCCTTTTTGCTCTTCTCTCTTATATGAAATTTTCTCTCTTGAAATTTCTTCTTTTTTCATTCCAAGCACTTATTTTATATACTATACATCTTCATCGACATCGTCCTCTTGGAAAAAACACGAAACTTTCTGTCATTATCGAATTGTTTCTCCTCTCTCAAGTTCTAAAGAACTTCTGTTATCGTTATCTCGCATTGAGATTTAACTATCATCGACTTTACAACAAAACTGCGAAACTACCGCTGCACTTGAGATTATTTTCCCTCCACGAAACTTTTTTCTACTCTCCTATAATGTTTCTCACCCTGATTCTTTATCTACTCGATAATATTTCCTTTCCTTGTAACATTCCGATTATACAAAATTTCGTTCACATTATCCGCCACCAAGATCTCAACTTCTCAGAAAGAGAAAACCGAAACCACACTAGGAAGTGAGATTGCTTCCCTCTCTCTTGTAGTTTAAGAATATCTTTCACCTTTTCGCTTAACTTTTTTTGCGTTGGAACGAAGTGCCACGCACGTTGACAATTTTTTGTTCCAAAATTGTAATATTTATATATATATATTAATAATAATATTTATATATTATGTTATAATATTATAATATTTATACATTATATATATTAATAATTCTCAGTTTCAAGTATATTTAAGTAAAGCAAATAATAAACTTATTACTTCTCAATAATTTCTATTCAGTATGATATCATACCGACGAGTTGGAAAAGAAAGCGACGAATTATTGCATACGGTTTGGTCCGCAATCAGTTGCCAGCGCAACTAGTTAACTCTCCTACACCGAGTCTTTCTCTAAGGTAATATTTCCTTTTAAAGCAATATTTCTTCGGGTGGTAAGCGTACAAAATAAAAAAAAAAAAGAAACAAAAGAACAGACTCGAGCGTTTCTCTGAACCTTTTCGCGAATCCTCCGCTGAAAATCCGCAATTCACCGAGTCTTTCTTTTCCGCTCGTTTCTTCTTCGCCCTCCTTCGCGAGGACTCGGATTTCTTCACGAGTCGGATATTCATGCCAGGTGTAATTGACGATCCCGGATCCCAGCCGAATCATATTTCGATTACGTATAATCCGCGCAATTCCCGGGGTAAATTGATACGAGACGCAAAGTTGCGACGAACGACGTTCAATTACAATATTTCAGGCTCGTTTAATGCGCAACCGATAACACACCGGGCCGGGTACTGGGTTACATTTTTGACGATAATTCCGCGCGCCTCTGATATTCGTATTTATGGATCGTATTTAATGCACACGGCGGCCTGGGATAACTCCATATAATATCGTTATACACGGTCGACGCGCACGCACAGCGCACGTCCCTGTCGAGTAATTCGATACACCATGTACGCGCCTCGCAATGGATTTAGATCGATGACGCGTGACTTTCTTCCGCGGGGTATGTCGGATTCAGCGGTGAATTCCAGAACTCTGGGAAGCCGAGGAAAGCTGCTCGGTTCTAATATTATAGCGAGTTAAGAGTCGCTGTTGGATGAAAACGAAGGTAAGGGCAGTCGCGGTATCTGGAAGTCTAATACTTAATCCTGATCTATCTAAAAAATGGCGATGATTTAAAATTAATTTCTGCGCAAAGGTTTCTGTTTAATAACGTTCTGTTTAATCTTATCGAAATAAAGTTATTAAACTGATGATGCTAGTTTTTTCTTTTGATACTACGAACAAACGTGGCGATAGAGAATTATGAGTTGAGAGCAGTTGAAACAAATTATAAGTAATTGCTGATCATTATCATTTTTTTTTTTATTGATTATTCGTCGTTTTTAACTAACGCGAACGACTGTACGTATTTAATTGTAAGCAATTGTTACAATTAAATACGTACGAAAATATAGGATGTAATTTTTCTCTATCATTAAGTGGTTGAAATCTTGTCTGATTATACACGATTTTATTCTACTTGTTTTCTGTAGCTTTATAATGTTGCAAATGAACAGTCGCGAGCAATTTTTGCAAATTAAATACGCGTAAAATTATTGGAGAAAATAATTATTTTCAATTAGTCAGTCATCAGAGTTTTGTCTGACCATGTACAGTCATATTCTACTTGTCCCCTATGCCTGCGTTTTACTTTCATTTCCAAATAACTAGATAGAACAGAAATAATTCACAATACAGTTTTCGCAGAAATAATTCGTACCAAAGTTTGCAATATCCACAAAATTGATCGTAAAAATATTGGCCAGAAATGGAAGAAGAGAAAAACTGCTAGAGATAATTATTAAGAACACGCTCAACAGAGTCGAAATTATCGTTCAATTTCGTTTGGACTGAGGAATTGGAAACGGAACGAAGGCTAAATAAATATTGTTCTTGTGCCGTTTCACGTCCGACGCGTAAAAATGTGCGAGCCGTTTTAATGATCGCCAACAATTTTTGACGGTTCACCGACGTTTTCAACGGCAATTCGCATGCGTCTCGTTCCGCGTTCATAGTCATGCATCGCGTTCAATAGTACGTCGTATCGTCGGACCGGTCGTTCCCGACCAGATGCATAGCTGTATGCATTTAACGTATGCAGAAACATCCTGATTAACACCCCAATTATGTACACGCTGGCAACATTTCACGCGCCAGGGACGAGCTGAATCGAAGCTTGTGATTTCACTGGGAATCCAGCCGATAAATTATTCGCGACGCTTCTTTCTCGATGCGGGAGAAAAACTTCTCGCGCGTGAAAATATTTTCTTGTCAAACGTCAAAACGATTCGCGCGAGTAACAAAAATCTTATTTAAACGACGGTTTTTCCTACCGCTTATTTACCAGAAAAATTTTAAACCAGAAACGTTCTCGCATATCACATCTTCCTTTTCTTTATTTCTGTTCCGATTCTTTTCTTTCGTTGACATTGGAATCATAAGAAAGTAAATTGTGGTTACGAAATGTAATTTAGTCGAATATCGTGCAATAATCGTAGAACAGAATGAGAGAAAATTATCGATATCATTCTGTCACTATGTAATTTTATATATAATATTTTGTATTATTTGTATTTTGTATTATTGTTTACATGTTTTCTACTTTTAGAGTGAATTGTTATCTCTGTTATTAATCTATTTTACACACAAACTTTAAAAAAGTTCTTCTTCCCTAATTTATTATTTTTGTAAGAACCATATTACTCCGTGTCTGACTATATACGATCAACTTCTACTTACACGTCATTTCATTCTTTAGATTACTAAATCAAAATATTTTAACTTTACGTTTTAGACTATTAAAATGAAGATGTTTCACTTTATCGGAATGAAAATATATTTCTCGTTTGTGAAAATATCGCACTCCGTTTAAGATACCAAATTATTTAAATCGAACAGAATCTAAGATATCAAAAATCGTATCTGAAATATTTATTTCGCAAAATATTACCCAGCAATCACCTATATTCTCCTCAATTCTATCAAACTTCATACATTTTTAAGAGTTCTGGCACCTCGCGAAAATAAATCGAATTAATCATTTCCAATAATCTCACACGTACACGCACAGGCATTTATCTATCTATCTTTCACAGAACGTCTGTCAATCGATCGTCAGCGACGTGACGTATCTGTTTCAGCAAAAACCCCGGATAATTCGAAACCAGGAAATTCCCATTCGTTTCACCTGACAATTTACCCGGTTCGTTGTCATTTTTCGCGATAATTCTATGCACGTTCAGCGGCCACGCGACCGCGCTCGATACACTCGGGGACGACGTTGCACACCGGCGCATAATATCGTTACAATACAGTTCGACGTGATCGCAATCACACGGAACTCGCGAGTAATTTAACATCCCGGTGGATGGACAGCCAGTAACGGAAACGTCTATTTGCGCTGTTGCTGGCTGAAAGGTTTCTGGCCAGGGGGAAAAGAATGCAGCACTGATTACGTTTATAACGTAATGGGGCCGTTCTCTGTGACACGATTTCGAAAAACTGGGGCACACGTATCCTCGCCAATGGCCGAAATGGTCACATTTACATTTATAGATCGCAGGAAATTGAATGAGGGATGAATGGACGCTTGATGGAAGAGACGCAGCGAATTCGTAAATCGATTGCATTGATTTTGTCAAATTCGGCGATGATTGACGAGGATGGTATAAACGCGGAAATACGAAGTAAAAAATTTGCGTTTCACCAAATGAGCGAAAGAAAAAAAAAGAAAGGTTGAATATTTCTTCTTCTGTATAAAACGCTTCTCTTTTGAATTATACAATCTGTATTATTTTTCTCGATTATAATTTTATCCAGTGAATTCAAATTTTTTTTTTAAACGCTTTCATTTCTATCGTGTATTTCACATCAAATCGAACTTTTTCTATTCTTTAAAACTTCGGAACTATGGTGTAGGGTATCACAGAGACGTAGAATACTATTTTCATAGCATTTTGGACTGCACAAACAATGAATCTCAAGAAAGATTGTTTATCAACCGACACGTGAAATTCTTCAAAGAAGAAAAAGTTCAATGTAGTTTTGGAATCTCTTTCATTTCTTTCAAAATAGACGACTCTGAACAAGGTCTTCAAATTTTCATTTTATACGTCTCAAATTACCATCTCAGGCCCTCCAAAACATATAAATTTGAAACCTGGCCTGACACTGGATTTTATTGCCACTCTGTGTCTCTTTCACCAGCAGTAGGTATCATTCATCAGTGCAAAAGCAACCATCAGCGTAGCATAATATTGTACGCAATACCATCGTGGAAAATGCACAAACGTTTCCGATCGAGATTATGCAACGGGATACCTTTAATCCGACGAAGTTCGTACCGACTTAATCGAGAGTCCGCGGAGATCGCCGCGCCTTTGATACTAAGTGGTTCGAGAAGTTTTATTAAAGACTCTGGAGTAGACGATCATTTCGGTTCTTACGAGCCACGACTCTCTCCTTTATTCGAGCAGCCGGCTAAGGATTCGAGGGGTGATCAAAGGCTCCGTTGATGGCCGCTAAAATGGAACCTGAATCCTACAAGATCGATCTCCGCCTCCTTCTTCAACGAAAACTCTGCATACGATCGCTGGTTTAGATTGCCTCGCTGTTTCTTTCGAGAAAATGATAGAGTTTTCTCAAAGTTTGCTCGAGTAGAAAGAGTGAGAGAGAGAGAGAGAAATCTAGAATCTAGGAATCTTAATCTTTATAAAAAATTAATAAATCATAAAATTGTTTCTATTAGTAGAAATTTTAAACTAAAATTATAATATTATATAAATAAATTTATAGTTTATCTCACAAATTTTTTACGTAATGAAATTAATTAAGTATTAATATTTAATAAATTATTATTACATTACATATAAGTTAAATTTATTTAAAAGAAACTAGATATTAATAAATACGACAAACATTTAATTTCTAAATAAATATTTATTAATTTTATTCTAGAAAAAAGTAATATTTATCAAGAGTAACATTTATTTTCGAGATAAATAAAATTATTAAAATAAATTAATTAACCCTGATACAAGAGGTACGAAATAAATTTTACTTGTATAGTTTTAAAAAATTCATTTTCATTACTTTAAACTATAAATATTATTATTAATTTTTAATTATTACTAAAATGTATTCTTATATATTCTTCTAGAATCTAGAAACCACCATCTAAGAATCTGACAGAGAGAGAGAGAGAGAGTACTTGGCGCAAGAACACTTGAAGAGCACTGTTAGAGGAAGATGCTATTTCTATGAACATTTTGTACGGAAAAGCGATGCGTCATGCTTTAGAGTGATATAATTTAGGAGGGCTGGTTCTAAATCTAACTTTAGATTTCGCTGTGCGCTATTACGTTTAAGAGTAAAATAACGAGTCCTACTTGTGGACAGTTTCGCTGTACGATATTGACGTATGTATCTCGAACTCTCGTGATGAATTTGTTAACGGTCCCGAATATAATACGTAGCGGACTAACGTTGCCAATAGAATTTAATTCAGTACGCCATTGTTATCCATACTATACGCGAATTCAATTATATTGTTTCAACTAGAAGTTGAGATACACTCTACGATCAGAGTTATATGTATGAGCCTAGTTCAGCGTCTAGTTTTAAGTTTAATTTTAGATCCTATTCATTGGATCGTATAAAATTGTCGTTTCAATGTATTCGAGCATTGCTGGACGCAGTTATTCACACGTAATTTTATCTCCATTTCCATCCAAAAAGAGAGATTCGCGTTTACGATTTTTGTTAATTAAGCATGCTTCCTTCAACTACAAACCATCAGGATCGTGAATTATTTATTTATTTTTTTAACATTCTCTACACACATCACGTGTAACATAATCTCTCCTTTTTCCACGTTTTTTCCCACGTTTTCCGAACTAGCAACTCGTAAAACCCGAGGCGAGTCGTCCAATTTACAATCAACCGCAAGGAAACGCGTGTCTTGCGATGGAATGCAATTAAACGAACGAGCATCACGTTCGTTCAAAGTGTACCGTCGTGTGTGAACTATAGTAGCCGCGACTGCGCCGGCTGAACAGAATTTTTTCATTTTAGATTGGCTGGAATCTTAAAGGTCATCGAACAGAGAGAAGAGAAGCGAGATAGTGTAAATATCCGTCACTTTTCTTCTAACTCGTAAAGAAGCCCGCCAACTTAATTTCATTCTTTCGCTTGTGAAATTTTCATACGCCGACGTCACGTACAGCGGACTTTGGCGATGTGCATAAACGAATTTCATAAAGGAACGGGCACGGAGAAATTGCGAAACATTACGCAGTCTCTTTTGGCCATCCTCCATCCGACTCTGTGCCAGGCTCCTTCCTCTTTCTCTTTCTTCTCTTTCTATTTTCTTTCGCTTTTCTTTTCCTTTCATCAACCCGACCCCTGTCTTCCGTATCTACGTATTCCACACGTAGGCGCGCGTCCCTCCGTAATACTTTTTTTTGTCAGGCTTAAACAGAATACGCTACGACCATGTGCTCGAGAGTTTTTCTACGTTCGGGTGAAAGGCGCGACGTTTACGTTGGGACGAACTCTTGGACGAGAACTTGCGAAAACAGGCAGGTGATACCTTCAGTGTTTGTTCGAAGACACAGTAGAATATAATTTGTTAATTTAATTTTGTGATATTTCGTCTTCCTGTCGAGGAGCTTTTTAAGCTGATCTCTTTTTTAAGCTGCTTCGTCGGAAAGTAAAATTAACGTAGCGTAACGTAATGTAATTTAACGAACGTTTTTTTGAGATTTTTAGTGACTTGGAGGATACAGCAATATAATTCGTATATTTTTTTAATTTAATTCTGCAGTGTTTTATGGCCAGGTTCTATCCTTCGCGGCAGTATATCATTTGGTTTTGTCAGAAACTAAAGTAACGTAATTTAATGAAGTGGAACACGAGCTCTTGGTTTTTTGCAGACCTGGAATATATTTTAAATTTTGTTGAACGTGAAATTTTTTTAATTTGACTCTGTAGCGTTTCGCGGCCAAGTGAAACTACATTTTTTGAGATACGTCGGGTTGAGTTTTTCTATATTTAGTTCCATCAAAGTTGAAATATTAGATAGAATTATTGCTGGTGTTATTAATACAGGAAGATCAAAATTAAATGTTTGACATTAAAAAATTGATTTTGTTATTAAACATATGTCACTGTGGATCTCGTTCTCAACTATCACTTTAATAATGACATTTATTTAATCTCTTTAATTCATCAAATACAATAATTTTCATTTGACGAACATAAAACGAGATTTGTATCTATAAATCTCATATTATCGATTAAGAATTAAATTAAATTTAAAAAATTAAATTAAAATGCTACACACGCGCGCGATAGATTAGAAATCCATTTTGATCGTGAATTTAATAAAAATTAATTGAAATCCAGAGGGTTGTACAAAAAATTGCATAAAATGTATTTTTCAAATGTTTCACAAGCTAACTATGTGTCTCTCTTATTTTGAATATCAAATATCAACCGTGCCTCAAGAATCTCAGATGCTATTAATGACAACAGGATATAAATTAAA
Organism: Frieseomelitta varia; assembly: GCF_011392965.1. Classification (NCBI taxonomy): domain Eukaryota; kingdom Metazoa; phylum Arthropoda; class Insecta; order Hymenoptera; family Apidae; genus Frieseomelitta; species Frieseomelitta varia. The sequence continues at coordinate 450,813 of NW_025110763.1, forward strand.
AAGAAATATTAAAATTTCAATTGTCACAAGCAGCCCTGCGACAATTTCACTACACGTAAACGACATTTTATTTTTAGTTAGTAGCTTTTGTCATTATGTCCCTTATCGCATTCAATAGTAACTCGCCTCTGTCATAGTTCAGATGACACGATCGCACAGTAGTTCGTGAATTTTATAAAGAGTTTCACCACCTCGTTGTATTTTTATTTTGAACTCACGTCAATTCGTACAGCTGCAGCGTATTTAGTTATTAAATTATTTTTCGTGTTTAATTATTCGAGTACTTCAGCATCCGATTAATCAAATATCTGCGGTGCCGCGTTGTTTCACGGTCTGTCGAACAGTCAGAGGAAGGTTCGTGAAGTGGAAAATTTGCGCGACTGGCGAGGCTTGGAAAGGACGGTGACGTATAAATTCCACCTAATACGTCGAAAAAGACCTCGTGAAGAGAATAAATATTAAAAATTTGACGAATCTAGTTAAAAAGGAAAGTATTAGGGCTGCGGTGATTTAACACGCAAAGAAATTACGAATTTTGGAATAATGGAAACCGAGGGTTTGGCGGATTAATGTCCGCAGTAAAGTCCTTGTTTATAGCTTCATGAAGTATACGCGCAGCTGGTTGATAGTCCTCGTTAATCCAGAGTATACGACTCCTTCGAGTTTCCATTACAATGGTTAATAGACATCAGGAAGCGAATCGAACGAGTGACTTTGCGTAGAAACGTAATTTAGAATTTTTAGAATATCACAACGTCAGTCGTTGCTAATATTACCAACGACATTGGCAAATTTTATTAATTTATCAATTACATGCTCCTTCGTGTATTTGCTGAATAAATAAAAGAAACTTAGAAAAATAAAACTTTAATGTTTGGAAACGCCTAACACATTGATTTGCACGTTCTGTCGATGGCACAAAATACGTATACGATGAAACGAAAGCGTATTTTTTGTTTTACATTATCTAATTACTTGCGTTTTTTGAAATTCTTTGTCATATTCGTGATATTCATCTTGGATATTCCTTCGTTCCAAGATATTTATAGAAATTTGTAGAAATTTACATTTCGTGACAATTTTACACGTCAGTTTCCAACCTAACGCTGCAATCCAACGTTTCACGAGGAATTCAACTATAAAAAAGAAAAAAGTTGTAAAAATTTCAAGACAGGAAACCTTCGCGGATCGCCTGCACGCATCCATCTCGCTGAAATTCCCGTGAAAAATTGCAAGACGGCCATCCCTGGTATTTTCAGTAGGAGGTGAAAGGGAGGAGAAGAAGAACGCGAAGCCCTCTCGCTATCGGCGATGTTAATAGCATGAATCTCGGGGCTTAACTGGATGTTTTCCAAAGCAGGCACGTAGCCTGTTTGTTTTCCTCATAATTATGCGCATCGAGGGAAAGGGCGGCAGCAATAAGCCCGGAGGAATTCCTTTTAGCCCGAGCAATACAAACGGAATACAGAAAACTGGGACGCTTTCTGCGCCCCGTTCAAATATTCATTTTTCTTCCGGTGCCGGCGCGGTCAAGACCGACTTCTATTCTATGGAATATAATTTATATACTACCGCCGGAAGTACGTTCGCCGTTGTACACTTAACGAACCGAAAATTACTCTCGCTGATTTTATTCAAGAAACACGCACACAGAAAGAGAGAGAGAGAAGAAAAATGGTAATAACGCGTGTAGCAGTCCTCAAAGGATCAACTTTGCGATTCCCCCTTCAGCTTCCACTGTCTTTGTCCGATGGACCAAGAAATCGAGATAGGGGAAACTCGAGAATGTAACTCGTTTGTAAAGGCAGTTGATACGTTCGTTTCAACGACATTTAGATTGTCATCTGAACGAGTAGAAGCGGGTTCGTGCAAGAGAGAGAGAGAGAGAGAGAGAGAGAGATGGGTTGAAACACCTTGCTTAATTAAGATTACGAGGACGATACTGTAAATTTTAGCAGCTGGAATTTCAATGAGGTCTTTTGTGGAACGAGAAGAGCGAAGATCGAAGATACGGTTCGTGTCATTTTTTCCCCCTTTTTCCTTCTTTTTTTTTTTTTTTGGAATGAAATTGCGAAGATCGAAGATACCGTTGGGATATTAACTGGCTGGTATTTTTGCCGGGACGAGGCAGATAAAGAGCGCTGGGAATTATTTGATCGTGAGATAATTAGTACAAGTTTTATCGGGGCGAAATTTCAATGGATTTCGTAGTTATAAAAACGTGGTTGAAATGGAATATTTGATACGAATAAAACAGTTCGGATCGTGATGGAAATTATCCGACGGAAATTGATATTTCAGCAATTAATTTGCTAAATTTGAAGTTGAGGAACAGAGGGAAACATACATCGTATGTTTTACGAAAAATCATTTAAATCTTTAAACATCGACGTTGGTAAATCTAGAATAATTCCGGATTTCAAAAGTTACAAATTTATCGTTCCCACTACTTTGTTAGTTCTAATTAATCAACGTATCATGTTGCACGTAACGTCAAGGACATTTCATTTACACTTCTTTCCGATCAATTTGTACCATCAAACTCTGTTTTTCATCGTTGGAGTTAAAAAAATAAACTTCGTCACATCTTCTCCCGATTTTCCGAAATTCAAAATAATTGTATTATTTAAGATCCTTTAACGAATCGATAATATAAAACAAAATTTAAAAAAAAATCGATAAATAACGAAGAATCGCTCGTTTCAAGCGAAAGATTAAAGACGAGCGCGCGAAGGTTTAAACAAACATCGGAAACCGATGCCACCTCTTATCATGCTTGTCGCGCGGCTGGCGGATGTATCATTTCTCACGCGACCGTTATTATTGCGACTGAATAAAGGCCGGTTGGCAGCCATTAATAACTTTGCACGACGAATAACCGGACGTTGAAAGTGGCCGCGCCCCGGAAGCGGTGCTCGCGTCCGCTCTTCCTGTCGCGGCGGGGGAAAAAAGCCATGCATTGTCGCACAGTTTAATTAATCGTCCACGATTATCAAACCATCGTCCAGACGCTTCCGCCGGTGTCTATAAATAGAATTTTCCGCGATCTTTCTGCCACGGTTTTGTATGTCTGTCCCCCTCCCCCCTGTCGTGATTTTTATCGTTTCCGCGTCAAACATGTATCACGTGGACGTTTTTTTTTTTTTTTTTTTTTTCTTTTTGACAGTGATCGTTTTGTACTTGATATATAGATCAATGTAACTTTATGTGATTTTTAAAATTTTTGACAGAATTTGCTGATCCATGGTAGCCGATAGTTATTATACCGTTGACTGCCACCAGTTTTACACAAGAGAATTACTTAATTTTTGCAATACAATAGATAACGTTTTAAGTTTTAATTGAAAGGTTTTGAATTCAGTGTTTTGATTATTTTAATACACTGACACTTTCTCAGAAATGCATGCCTAACGAAAAAATCACGCTGTTCTCGAATTCCTACCGTATGACACGTCTCTCAAAGTCTGTGGTAGTCAAAGGGTTAATGCAAACGCAACGTGGTTCAACGGGTGGACACTCTACTATCCGGCCGAAGACAAACGTTTTCGCTGCAATTGTGAAATATATACGTTCGACTAGCCGGGTCCTGGGTTCATAAATTTACGTCGCGCGACACCGTCGAATTGTCACGGTGGCGCGGATCGATGACACTTTTGTCGCGCGTGCACGCAGCGGCTAGAAAAAAAAAAAAAAAACATTTTGTAAAATGCACGATACGGAGCGTGTTGTAGACACGATACGGAACGGGTCACAAGCGTCTGCCCGCCGAAATAATGTCGCTTTAAGCCGCTCCGGATTTGCTGTTCCGACTGCTTCGTTATTTAAATACTGAAAAAAATAAAACAAAAAAAAAAAAAAAGAGAAATGGTCCCTTGCACTCCCCTGCCAGCCCATAAAGTCTGGTGTTTTATACGGAATCGTTAAAACCGGCTCCGGACGTAGTCCGATTATTTACCCTGGACTAAATGAACGATCGTGATGCTCGAGCGTTCTTTTTTTTTTTTTTTTTTTTTTTTTTTCACGGTGGAACGATCGCGGGGCGACTGTATTCTACCGATGGATTACCCGGCTTTGATTGAAATCTCGAAAATACTTTAACGTCACGCGGCCTGGTGAAGCATTCCGGTGAAGTATGACGATGAATTTGTGGATATTAGTCACGTTGCAACGTTTGAACATTGGTTGTTTCGAACAATGTGTTGTTTTTCAGACCTAATTAATATCAATATCTCAACGTGATAAATAGGTTTCAGCGGTCTTTCAACTTATTTAATTTAATTACAAAGGATTACATGTGCCTTCAAGTGCAAACCTTGAAACAAAATGTGTTTAATTTCTTTTCTGTTTATTTAATTTCATTACGAGGAATATGTGGATACTGCTGGAAGAATTAATGTTAACTTTCATCGAGATCAAAATATTTTATTCCCAGAAATTTCCTGAATCTTTAATCCGCTTAATCATTTTTGATCTGCGACAAGTATACTCGACAAGAGTAGAGCAAGTGTGTCTGCTATAAAATTGAAACAAATTATAACGAGACAAAATTTTCTAGTCGAATTTTCTACATCATATTTTATTATAAATATTTATTATAAAATTGTGTTACTTTATAATATAAAATATTATATGTAATTACAATTGACAGCAATTTGTTTTTTGTCCGAAAGTATACTAGAATTTGTTAAAATTACGAATACGTATGTTGTTTTATCTAAATTTCACTTTAAGAGCAAATGCAAACTTTCTTTTTTACCAAGTGACAAGTATGCCAAACATAAACATCGAAAGGGTTAAATGTAAGGCTTAAAATAAAACTTGAAATGTACTTAAATTAATTCTCTGCTTTTTTAATTTAATTAATAATTTTCTTTTTAAATTTAATTAAAGGAATATTAGAAAATACTGTTAGAAAAATTAGCGTTAACTCTTACTCAGATCAAAATGCACTGCTCACAAAAATTAGGGTATATTTCAAAATGAATATGAAGCGATAAAAAAGGAAGCATTTGATTACGTCGTTTGCTTCTCTGATGTTCTTGTTTAATAAAAAAAAAAAAAAATAAATAAATAAATAAATAAAATGTTTCTTTTTAGCATCGCTTCATATTTATGTTAAAATATCTCCTAATTTTCGTGGGCAGTATATTTTATTTAAAATCTCTTTCACATATCGGTAAACTCTGTAATGTATTGTATATTCGACGTTGCCATTTGGCAACGTATCCGCTAGAACTGTTTCAATACCGGTACGGAATCGTTTTAGAACCGATATAACAACAGGCTGCGGTGCTGTAACCGAAATCGATATGGGTCGGCGACATTTTTCACCCATATAACAGTTATGCCATCGTCTCGTAACCTTTTCACTTGGAACCCAACAACGACTGTCCGCGGTCACAACGACTGATAACAGACAGGGAGAAGTTTCCCTCCAGCAAGGGACAGTCTAACGGTTTGTCGCGCAGAAAGCATCGGCGCCTAATTACCGAAGTTAAGCTACCCCGAACGAGGTTAGCGTTTAGGATTGTCGAGCGTCTAGCTAAGTCTGTCGACGTCAATGAGTTTAACTAAAACTGTTCTACATAAATGTCTACGGTACTCGTTGCAAGTTAATCAGTAAAAACAGTAAAAAATAATTAACGAATCGAAACTTCCAGAACAGTAAAAACCAACAACTTGCTGGTTTTTCAAAAGTATTTTTGGAGATTCTTTTTTGTGAAATCTATATTTTACTCTAATTATTATTATGTAATATAATATTATAATAATCTAATTTTTCTCTAATTTTCTAGTGTTAAATTATTGCGTTCAGTTATCGAATATATCAAACAATGTATTTTTTTAAAATAATGTAACTTGACGATAATTTCATGAATTTCAAAAACTTGTGTCACTACGTGTGTTCTATCCATAATTTTTTAATTACACCGTTTAGATCCTCTTCTCATACAAAATTTCTCAAATTTACCGAGAGTGTTCATCGCGTGACTTGTTGAGATCACATCGATACCAATGTACTTTCATCAGATTCATCGGTTAATTATTCGATTTTGAAAGTAACCCTGAATGCGACTCTTTGAAGAATCGACCCAACGTCAATCGATATCATATCTCGTCTGAAAAGCGTGGACAAAAGTGGCGAAGTCACCGGGGCTATTGTACACTCGTATCGAGCCGAAAGGATTAATTCTTTCGGGAGGATTGACGTTGATCAATGACGCGACGTTCTCTCTTTGTAAGTCTAGCCCCTTGAAAAAAAAGTCGTCACCACGAAGGGATCCATTCAACGAGCTGTGGCTCTTTTCGAAGTCGCTCGTCGATAAATAGACACGCAAAACGCACGTGGCAAACGTTTATTACATTTACAGACATTTTCGAAAATTTCCACCGCACGCATTTACTGGAAACAAAAATCAAAATGTGAAAATCAGCCAAATTCGTATTTCGCTGGCGTATTTCATCATCGTAAAACATTGAACTTGCCACGAAAAGCGTCTGCATTATTCAACTACGGAGTTGCAAGTCTCTCAAGTGAAGTTATGTAAATGCAAATGACACTTGTTCGAGATTTCTTTTGAGGGACAAAGAAACTATTTGAATTTAAAATAGAAACGGCTACATCTGGAGACACCGAATTAATTTACCGTCCTAATGCTTCTAACGCTTACGAAAGTATTCGAACGATGCGCGCGTCGTATAAAACTTTTGGAAATTTTATAAACAAACCGATCGCTAGTTTGAGATTTAAAAAGTTACAAGATATTTAATACGATATTTTGCAGAGATCGTACAAGTATTAAACGATCACGAATCTCGATTAAACCTCAGTATGCAATGACTGATATGATCATCTTACAGTATTAATGAGATTCCAAAATATTTAGAATACTTTTGTGAGCCACTTTAGTAAAAATTTCAAAAGGAAAGAGATTTCATTATTATTCTCATTGCAAAACCACATCGTTATTACCTACAAAATAAGAATAAAACTTACCATTCTTTGCGTATCGACACGTGTGAATGAACTCTGCAAAATTTGAAATCTTTTTGTGAATGTGAATTGCACTCCTGTTGTAAGAATTACAATTCACTATATATTTCGATACTAGCTGAAGAAGAAGGCATTCAAAGATCGATAATGACGCGATCGTCACCGAGAAAACACTTTCAGATTCAATCTAAAGATCTCTTGGCATGGAAATTGGCGCGAGACTCACCCGTCCTTCATTGCCAATAATTTTCTGTATAAAAACGCTGGAGAAAAGTATCGAAAGAGATATTTCTGCTGCTTGGATGCTTCGCCAGGACGCGTCATCGTTAAACGACGGCTTTTCTCCAATTAGTTCGAAATCCTAAATAATCCTGCCAGCTAAGTTGCGCGTGATTTGCAAACGAGAAAAAATAGAGTAATCCGACGAGCTGTCGAGCTAAGCGAAAGATACTAAGCTCCCGGTGAAATTGTAGTTTATATCTGTGACAAAAAAGTTCGCTTATACTAGGCTCACTAATAACTAGGCTATTAACAGCGTGGAAGTGATACAGCGACGAGCAAAACTGAACACGTGGAGTTTTAATTCTAGTATTTTTAAATAACATTTTATCGAGTAGAATGCTTATGGAATGCAAAATGTTTCGGCTTTTTAAAAAAAAAACTTTACCATCACCTTTTAGCAAATATTTTAGCAAATATTTTAGCAAATAAGAAGGATTTGCAATCAGTTTGAATGAAAAGTTTAAACAGCGTCATGTCACAACTTTGTGAAAAAGATAATAATTCATTGGTCTCATTTCGAAGCGTTAAGCTTTTATTCTGATCATCCTCAATCTTTTCTCCTAAGACAATTTTGCATCACCTGGCAAGTGAAAAGAGTGTTGTTTTCTTTAAAAAGAAATGTTTTCGACAAAAGAACTGATTAAATGAAATCAATATTATTTTTGTGTCATTCTTATTTAACAATAACTCCGTAGTGCTCGAGCGTCTGGAGCCAATAGAATTTCTCTAAATACATAAACATTGGTATTTGAATACACATATCTTAGAAGATGTTGCAACAACGTTCCAGATTACCAATTATTCACGATAATTAATTCTACGCCTATTAAGACCAAAATCAACAATCGTTCTTCCAATCTAAATGCAAACATCCCGAATGAACGATCCATCTGACACACACGCCGACTTTGTCATCTCGTTCTCAAACTTTTGCATTTCAATTTCACCAGATTTCGTCAATTTCAGCAAACGAAAGGTGACCCACAATACTTTAGAAGGTAGCAAGAATTCGTCGGTATTCATCGACGCTGGGAAAATTCATTCAGAATTCATCGATCGTCCTTAGTTCAACCGTTGCAGTATTTGCGATATTCAAGATGCGCGATTCGTGGAACAGCGTGCGAACAATTTACCTGGCGCGACTGCGCATCTCCAGTGTAACAAATTGGATCCGGAGGGACGCGCGAACTAACTCCGGCACGAATTTACTGACTCGAAAGCGACTATTAGTCGCGTGCTACGCCATGTACTCGCGAGTCGAATTTATCGACTCGTATCTAAGATCGCCGTCATCTAGACGCGATGGTTTACGAGGCTTTCGACACCTGTTACCCACTCTCCATCTTTCGACACTCAACCCTCCGGGCAGAGAGACCAGCCTCGATGGTAAAACTATCGACAAGAGGGGGACAGAGAGAGAGAGAGAGAGAGAGAGAGAGACGACAGGTCCCTGGATGAAACTTCAATCGTTAAACTTTATGGCATATCTTGCGTATTTACGAGCCGAAGGTTTCTTCATTGCTCGGTCGTCGTGGCAATTTTCCTTCGTGAGGCCATCCTCGGGACCACACGTAAAATCCTGGCTTCGGTCTGCGGCAATGCAGGTGACGCACCGCGACTGCAGAAATGCCGGACAGAGAGAGAAAGAGAGAGAGAGAGAGAGAGAGAGAGGAGGAGAGAGAAGATATTCGATCTTGCATCGCAGCCAGAAAACAAAAGAGGGAAAATTGATCGTCTCTCGAAAATTGAGCACCAGGCGAATTATTTATTATTAATCGTCTCGTTCGATTTCGCTCGATGGAATTGAGCAAACTTGTATGTACGTACGACACAACGTAAAAGAGTAAACCGTTTATTCTAAGGGTGAGTCGAACGGATCGTTTCGTCGGGCCGAAAGCAGTTTGGTCAGATGAGACCCATTTCGGTGGATAAGCGAGAAACGATTCTGGGGAGGTCAGTTTTACGGCCTTGTCTTAAAGTGTATATTGGATCTCGACGTTTATGAGGTTTTGTTCACTTTCATGAGTTTTTTATCCGCGATTTTTTGAGATTGCGCGCGAATATGAAACTACGATGACACTTTTTTTTTGAACAATTTTGTTAACGAACGAACGATTAGAACTGAGAAATAAAATTTTCACATCGACGAAGGAGAATATAAAACTTGTCATACTTGTGAAACAATAATATAACATGTAGCGTGGGTCAAACATCACTTGCTACTAAAATAAATTCTTTTATTTTTTTTTCACAGATTTTTAAAATATGAAACGATCATGTTTGAATTTAAATTCAATTTGAAATTAATAAAATTAGTTTTTTCTTGTATCTTGATGTTTTGTTAAAAAAAAAAAGAATAGACGAGAAGAAACATTTTGGCCCACGCTATACAATTCAGAGTAAGCATCGACTTGTTGACTTTTCGAGTGAATTCTGAAGTATTATTCCTCATTCTAAATAGAATTAAAGAAACATTTAATCGAAATAAACGATCGAATTTTTGAAACTGAAATTGATACGCGTGACCAGAGATTCAATGTCAATCATAGAAATCGAACGATTTGCCCATGTGTACGAACGTTTTCATTTATTTTAGAACATTATTCATCAAGATCATTATGATGTCTCGACAGTTTAACGCCTTATATACCGCGGGAAGCGAATTTTACGCCATCATCTAACTTCACGTCGACAATTTTAAGTCCAACGGACAAAATCGATTCCGGATAATATCGAAGGTAGCTCGAATTTATGCGAGCACTGCCATGATCTGGCAAAAGCTGAGGCTCTGACTAACGATGATTAGTACTTGTTACAGTCGTTTCGTTAGAAGAAACGACTAGTGCGATCGAGTGATTCATTAGAATTTAAAGACCGATAAGAAGATTTATTACCATATTGTCGGGCGATCCTTCTTAATCTGATTATGTATGCCTTCGAGGATTAGATGAGCTTTTAAAATTAACATTTAATTAACATTTCGCGTCAATATTTCTTGCAGAGGTCCAGAGATTCGTTCGTAAAACGGGATACTTTTGAATTTTTAAATCCGACATTCGTCTTTCTGAATTTGCTTCTCGTTTGAAAAGTTCATTTAACTTTTCACTTCTAATTGGAATGTTTGCAACACCTTTGCGCACCTGAATTTTCCCTATTTTTTTTAATTATTCCAATCGCCTCCGTTTCAAGTAGACGTTTAATTAGCTCTCAGCAAACGTTATCAAATCGATATCACGGATATTATAATATAATTGTATCGTTTAGTTTGAAACGCCCACTATGATATACTTGGAATTAAAATTAAAATTAATTCAATCAAATTAGAAATATAACGATTCATTTACTCTTCGTGTGCTTGATCAAATTTGATATGTTATTTTAAATGTACAATTAAAAGAGCGCAAAACGATTCGCACAGTCTCGCAGTCTGGCTGAAAGAACCTCAACGAGTATCGACGTTTTCTTCAAGAAATATTTGCTTTTTCGTTTCAAAGAGCATTCCAGTGTATGCGTATCCTTTTTATAATAAAATTGTCAATTAAAATTGCGCCCCCTGCGAATTTCGTTCTACGCTTGTGGAGAATTCCCGTCTGAAACTCCGAAACGTGGAAAAGATTCATTAGCATTACAGAGGAGTGACTGAAATTTCAGAAGCTTGACAGTGTTAAATTGCGGTCTCTTCGTTTCGGAACGAGGAAGAATTGGCCCACTCCTGTCCGATTACTCTTGCATGCGGACACTCGAGATTGAAATGAAAAACGTCACCGATAAATCGTTGCGCCGTATCGAGCCGTGATCGATTATCGTAACAGAAGACGATTAATTGTCCTGGAAATTGATGGCATTGCGGCATGCTGCGTTATACTATAGTATTCTCTGACCGCTCGTCATTCTTATCGAAATTTATGCATAATTAATAGCGTTCGTCTCTTTAACGCAATTAATATATCGTTACTTGCGAGATATCGCAAAAAATGTGAACGAAATGACGTATAAATAAAAGAAACAAGTTAAGAGGTGCGTTAAATTTCGTCCTAGCTTTGTTAATTTCCCACCGCTTCAAAAATCAACGTTTCTGCGCTGAAGCAATCACAAACGTTTCACGCGAATATTTGTTAACGTGAATATTTCAATTACGTGTATTTCATGACGAAAGAATAAATAAATCCACCTCGTTCCGTTTCAACAAGTTTTAGTAGCTTCGGCAGTAATTTGAAATTCGAATGAGAAGGAAATGCAATTGGCAAATTGTTCAAGCTGTTCGAAAATCACTGCGAACGAATAAAATTGCGAATAAAATTACGAACCACTCGGACGACCAAAAAATCCCATTTTCCGTGAACGATCGCGTTATAGCCGACGACGAGCTACCAGGAGTCAATGAGACTTATCGCGTCCAAGGATTTCCGGCCGCGGGAAGTCGAGCGTCGCTGTTTATCCGATTAACGCACGCAACGTTTGCACGGTTAAGACAAATTTGCACGGGCCGACTGGGCGCTTGCCGCGCGAGCCGCAGTATTAATCGCGTTTGCATGTAATAATCCTCGAAAACGCGTTCGCTGTAGTTAAAATATTTAGTTCCGGCGCGGGCTCGCGTCCGTCAACGCTAACAGGGTGCAGCGTGGCGCGAATTTTTTTGATACGCGTAGCGGCAAAAAGAAGAAAAAAAAAAAAAAAAAAAAAAAAAATGGGGAAAAAGTGGAGAAAGAAAAAAACAGAAAAAGAAAAACTGCGCGCGTCGAATATTACGGATTCTCACGTAGGGAGATGGCCGCGGTGTATGTAATAGGCCTCGGCCAGCGGGGAATTCCCGGAACGTCGGTTAATCGGAAGTTTCGCGCAGCCGAGAATTCATTCTACAATTTCAGCCGTGGCGCACGTAAGCCGGATGCGGAACGATGCTTATCGCGCCGTGAATTTCGCGCGGACGCTTTTTAACCCCCGTGACCAGCCCGATACAACTCCCTTGGCGATCTTCCGGATCGCGAGTGCTTATCTGAAACCGCCGCCGGCTGGCATTAGCCTCGCTACGCCCCCTATCTCGCGGATCCCCGACGAAAGCTATTCTTCCGCGAGGTATCGTTAGCGGCACGCGATCGCCGAATTTGCGCGATCTTCGCGTTTAAACTCGGTTGTTTGTTTGTTATTCACTCGTTGCGAGGGCACGTTCAGTTTCTTGGAATATCCCGCTGGATGCTTTTTAACACATCCGTGACCCAGCTGATGACTCCCTTGGCGATCTGGATTCACGCGATTTTATGTGTTTTTAGTAGAGACTTGTTTGTAATCTGCATGCAACAATGTTGTCTACACGGACGCGAATTTGAAGAATTTGAAGAACCTTGTTAACGAGATGGAATCTACGTACGCAATTTTTATGTGTCTAAAGTTAGTAGAGACTTNGTTTTGTTGTGTGTGATCTACGTACAATAGTTATCTACAGGGTTGCAAATTTGAAGAATTTGAAGAATCTTGTTAACGAGATGGAATCTACGTACGCAATTTTTATGTGTCTAAAGTTAGTAGAGACTTGTTTCGTTGTGTGTGATCTACGTACAATAGTTATCTACAGGGTTGCGAATTTGAAGAATTTCAAGAATCTTGTTAACGAGATGGAATCTACGTACGCAATTTTTATGTGTATAAAGTTAGTAGAGATTTGTTTCGTTGTGTGTGATCTACGTACAATAGTTATCTACTGGGTTGCGAATTTTGAAGAATTTGAAGAATTTTGTCAACCCCTTAAGCGTTTTGTTTGATTTCGAGAATGTGCACTGGTGTGCTTAATTATTTCTAGGCGAGTATACTCGACGAAAACACAGTAAATGAGTTTAATTGTAACAAAATGATATATTATTTTAATATATTATTTTAATATTATTATATATTATTATAAGTGATATATTATTTTGGTGTTTCTTTGAAAAATTTTTAATTTTATTTTTTTGTCTTGTTGCCTTGAAACATTCTAAAATGTGCTAAAGTTACAAATACATATATAATTTTTTTTACCTAAATTTTACAATAAATAGTAAAAGCGAATATTTTTCTACACGACGAATATACTCTATTAAATAAAAAAAATTTTATTTTTTCATGATAAATACATACATAAACGCTTAAAGAGTTAAGGAGACCTACAAACGAAATTTTATATATTTTTAATAGACTTGTTTCGTTGTCTATGTCTGCATACAACATTATTATCTACACGGTTTGCGAATTTTCAGAATATCAAGAATCTTATTAAAAAGATGGAATCTTCATAATTTTATATATTTTTAGTAGACATTTGTTTCGTTGCTATATTTGCAGTCTACAGGTACCTATACGATTACGAATGTTTATGGTTTTAAGAATCTTATTAAAGAGGTGGAATCCTAAATGAAAACCTGTTTCACTTCATAAGATTATATTAACTGCGAAGTAGTTTTTAGAACACAGGTTGTATCACGTGTGAGTAAATTTTTACAGCCTTGTATTTCTCAAAAAATGCATAAATCATCTCCCGTCGTATTTTTAATATTCTGAGAGAAAAAACACACGTGGGAGACGAGCGATGTAATACTGAATAATTCTCGCGCTAGTTGTCTATAAAAATCATAAATTATTATAGAGCTAACGAGTGTTTCTTTTAAATTATCTTTAAAATAGGAGTACGTACGCGGTTTAAGTAGATACTACTGTAACAAGTCAGACGCTTCGATAGCCGGTGCGTTCTACCTGTCTTTCTCTATCTACCATTTAAGCTAAAAATCATATTCCGTTTTGAATATCCATCGTTCCACTTTTTCCAGTTCCTCTACAGTTAATTCAAATAACGTACGAAGTAAGACGAAAGAAAGAAAGAAAAAAGAAAAGGGAGAAAAAAGGAAATATAAAAGTCTACAAAATATCACGTAAAAGTCCCGAATATAAGTACGACCAACAAATAATCGACTGTTTTATTCATAGAAATATCATTTCGGATCGTACCACTTTCGCGCGTTTCGTTAAAACGCTCTCCAACCAACAAGATGTACCGTACCGAGGAGCAAAACAATCCGACTGATATGAAAAATAAAAGAATATCTTTATTCGATCGATTTCCGATAAACTTTCCGGTAGTAGTCGTCGGTCAGAGGGAAATGAACAGACAGAGAACGACGAAGAAAGAGAGAGAGAGAGAGAGAGAGAGAGAGAGAAATGGTTAGTCTCTCGCAACAAGACGAAATAAAGTAACGCGTGAAGCGTGCTTACGAGATAATTATTATCTTGACCAGAATGGCCCGCTCATGTTCGTTCGTTTTTAGTGGTGCAATCTCACGGATGGAGTTATCCCCCGATACCACGCTCCACGGTCATATTCCCACGATGATCTTTACTTTTACAAATGTTAACCTAAATTACGTCCGCAGTGGCGGCCGCCGGCCATTCGCATCTTTCTTCCTAAACGATAAGTTAATATTTCAGGCGAAACATTCGCCCCTGGTGTCCGCCACGGTACAATTAAAATCGCCTTTTTACGGCCGACCTTCTGTGATTTATGGCACTTCGACACGGTGAAGAAGAATCGACTAGCCGGCCGAGCGAGTTTATGAATCCTTCAGTTCGTGCCCGGGGGAAATTCTGTTATCTACGGTTCGCGTGATCAATCGGAGAATTACGCTCGTAAAAAATCTTCAACCGAATGAGTGGAGCCGATATCGTTCGATACGGCGATCGTACGTTTGCACGATTTCTTTGGTGAACGTGGAACCTAATTTCAGATAGTTGCCGATGGAGCATCGCGGCGCAGCACATTCTACGTTTCGAGTAGAACGAAATTTTTCTATTCCGGCTTGTTTTAAAATCTTCGTCTCTCCAGAATGTTAATTTCTGTTATTGAGAATGTTTTGTCTATAATTCAACATCCATCTATTTCAGATCCAATTGAACACCTCGAAAGAGTTCGATATTAATTTAAGCAAGATCGAAATTCAATCGCCTTAAATAGAGTGAATATCATAAAAGAATTTTGATTCCGCTTTATCTGCAATTTGTGTCTGAATGTTTAAGAAAATTTGTTAACATTTACTTCGGTTTCCTTAACACATTGTTTAAAAAAAAGGTTTAAAAAACATTAATTTTATCAGTTTACACAAAAAAGGTGTCATCAGTTTATTTTCAATCATATTTGATAAAACATGTTACTCACCCCCAATTTTGAGGGTAGTTCTCACCGCTCGGACATTGACCATTGCCGATGAAAAAAGAAATACGAGTCTGCAATATTTTTTTTTTTTTTTTTTGGAAACCACATTCATGCCAAATTTCATCAAAATCGGCGATTCCGACTTCGGTGTGTTCCCTTGTTAGACTCGGCAGAAAAAATCCCAAAGAAATGAAACTCCCTCGGCTTTGCGGTATTATTAATTTTGATTTCCAAACGTAACCCTGCGAAATCTAGATTTAATTTCAGAATTCAGTGGAATAATCTTCGCATTTGTCCTCGAAACGCGTCTGCTGTCGATGCAGTTTCGCTCGCAGTGCCTCAAAGGGCGGGCCATGTATATAATTCACTTGATTTTAAGCTCACGCCATTCGGCTGTAACCAATATCGCGTTCCGCTTTATAAATCACGCGGTTCTTCGTGCTCGTTAGCAAACAATTTACACGTTGTGTCGCCAAACGGCGATTTGTTCCGAAGCGAGACTCATTAAATAGATATGTACACGCGCGTGCACATATTCGGCTGATTAATTCACCGGTGGTCGAGTACACAGCGCGTTCAATGTTAATTGAGATTGATGCAATCGTTCGCCGGTACAGCGTCAATCTTAGTCGAACGCGGCTTATCCACGGATCATTTGACGAGCTTTGAAACCCGATCGCGTTTTAGAGTGATAAAGCTCGCGGCATGTTTCAAAATTAAAGCGCCGCCGTGGATTAATCGAACGCTTTACCAACGGCGTCGCAATTTTTCTCGCGCGCCGGCGCATTAATTACGAGATATTAAAACGCTAAAATTGAAATATGCTCGCGGGGAACGATAGTAATGCCGTAATGAACAGCCGTGAAATAAAATTGATAAAAATTGATGGGCGTTACGGTGAAAAAGCTGCTGCGTGGGGGTTGGATCGTCGCTCGGACGCGAGATAAATGAACCGAGATTTAGGGGTAGGAGGGAACTTTTCCCTTCTGTTTCTACGTTCACGCTCGTCCTTGCTAACCCATCGATTACTCTCGATCAATTTCGACAGAGAAATTCTAGAAATTTGGTCGATATTTTTCATCAATTCGGCCGTGTCTTTCAGTTTTAACGAAATTGATTGCTCCAGCCTGAATGAATTGAAATTTGACAGGAAATATCGTGACTTTCGAATCAACTTTGCAATTCAGCAACTTCGTGATAAATTTCACGACTGAGGCTACGAACGCGAGTCACTGGTTTTTTTTTTTTTTCTTTCTTCTTGGAGAAGCTCGCCACACGGAGAAAAACAGAAGCTTGCACCGCGGAAGAGTTAAGAGTTAGAGCTACAAGCTAAATTAATCCGACAATCCCCTGGCTACTGCCCTACCACCCCCGTAGCCCATTACGAATCTAGTAAACGGTTTAGCGTGCTCCTCGTTTCACGTGGAAGTTGGAAGTTACTTAGGTTTGGAATTGGTAGCTAACTACTTTATGCTTATGAAACGAATCCAATCCGCGGGATGGTTGGTTCTTTGTACGGACGGGAGGGTCTCGTGGCACAAAGGCGGAAACAATCTACGGAGCTGTCACAACGTCAGCTCTTAAACAGCTACTCGAGAGAAACGGAGCGAGCAGGTTGCTCGCGACAGGATCAAAAGGCCATTTCCTTCGGGATCGTCGAGGGCTTGTCTTCGCCGATCGGCTCACCGACGACGTCCTTTTAAGTGTATAACCGATCGGCCGTATTGAGCTTTACGCGTGACAGTGTCGCGATGGGTACTTAAGGCCACTTCACCGGGAAACAAAGGACGCCTCGACGAGCAACCTCTTCACCTCCCTTTTCCCTTCCCCTCAACCATCCTCACGGCCCCTTTGATCGAGCTTTTTCGCCTCCGACACTCGCCTCCTTAAACTTCGCTGCGGCCCGCTAATGCTCCCCGGGATAAAAATGATCCCGCGGCTTTTCAAAGATTTACTCGCGAACTTACGGTCTCGTTAAAAGGATCAACTTAATGAAAGCTTGGAAATTGCCGGATTTCAAAAATCCGAAAAGAATCCTCCGCGAGACGCGGATTTGTTACGACGAAAGTGTAGAATTTAGCGAGTGCTTGGCGCAGTCGTAATTTTTTTTTTTTTCTGTTTGCGCGCGTGCGTTTCGAAATTTTCATATTGCCCGATCTACTCTTGTACTTACTTTGCACAAGTTGTCTCGACATTTGTGTTTTTCAGTGGTCGTAACTTGTGCAATTTTATACTTTATACGAATACATATATGGAAACTTATTTCAGATACTGTGAATGTTACATTTTGTATATATATACTTTTGCAAAGCCTTTTCTTTTCCATAGATTTATAAAGATCCGCAATAACGTTTCAATCTGTTATTCAGAAAAGAAAATTCGTATTTTCGATCCCAATCTTTTGAACGTAGTAATTTCTTTACTTATAGTTAGAAATAAATTTTACCATTACATTTGCCAAAAGCAAGACTGAACAAATCAGTATGAAAGTACACTTTCTCCACGTACCAAAACGAAAAGACATAGAAGGCATCTACTATTTCTATTCTAAACATACGAATTTACCACAGTTTACTACATTTACTGAACCAGTGCATTTTAAGAAAAAAGAAATTCATGCCTCTCTCCACTTTTGCCAAAAATTCCACTCTCTTTGCACCAAAATATAAAAACATACAGTGAAAATTCTACAAATTCTTCGTTAGAATATGCTAACGATGAAACGTTGACTTGAACGCGATAATTTATCGAAACGGTCAAAGGTGCGCAAAGTTGGCTTACGTTTCGAAGTTTTATAAGGAAAAATTCTTGATCGATACTTCGAAGAAAAATCCCGGACACAAGAATTTGTAGACGGACAGCACCCCGTGAGAGGAATCCGTGGATTTGCTTAGCTAAGCCAGCACGAACTGCACGTACATACGTGCAAGCATTTTCGCTTCCGGTAATCTCTCGATCGGCACTCGAACACGTATTTAGCTGGAAGTTTTATTTGCCGAGGGAGAAAGTTCCTCCGCGTAAATCTCCGGCCGTTCGACCAATTGCGGCGATGTTAATTTTGATCGGACGTGGTAACGTAACAAGCGAAATACCGAATACGGCACAGCAACCGCAGTTTTCTCAACCGTTCCGCCAAGTTAATGTAAATGGAATTCCGCGGATATTTCACTTTAATCGTCAGGGATAATGCGCAATCAACGAAAGTGGAAACACGTTTGTCCGTACGAATTTACGACCGTCGAATTTATCGCGGCAATTGTTCCAAGATTGCTTTACGACTGTTTACGAAGCTAAAAGTATTTTCAGTCTCCGGTCGAAGACGTTTAATGGACGTTTAATGGACCGATTAAACACATCACTGTGTTACCAAGTGTCTGTATATTTTCGCTGGTCGGATGTGGATCGCGAGAGAAACTTGGAAAAATTGGACACAAAGTATTGTAAGTTATAGATTTTAAGTGTAATTGTGTGTAAAGGAATATATATTGATGATAAAGATGAAATTGAATAATATAAAATTCTAATTGTTTTTGTTGAATTTTTTATAATGTTCAAACGTCTAATTAACAAAATTATTGAAAATTCATAAATAATTCATTTAATTATAAAATTATTATTAATATAATTAAACATAAATATATTTAATTTTGTTGTTTTATTTATTAAGCAATAAATAATATGTATATATTTTATTTATTAAGTAATATATAATATGTATATATTTAATTTAAAAAATTAACATAATTTAATAATTATATAAAAATTTTTTAATTTATCGTTAGGGTATGAACCTATATAAGCTTATATTTAACTTGTTATATAACCACTTATTATACATCACTCGCTTATTATCACTTGACATTGAGGATGAAAGAAATCTTGATGATCGACAAAGAAACGAATCCTGAGTACTTATTTAATTGCAAATACATGTTTTTGAAAATGTAATTAAATAAGTGGAGCTCAAGTAGAAGCTACTACAGTTTTAACTTTTCATATATCGTTCTTATAAATTGCACAATAGTCCGCAATTTATTCATCATCATATCGCACCACCAACAGATTGAGAAAATGGCGACTACATTTAAGACTTCATTAATAAAATGAATAAAGAAGAAGATAAAATTGATTACAAAAAAATTTATTTTTTCCAATTGTATTGCTCCTTAAATACCATCATTTCTTGAAAATATAGTCGAAGTTGAACTCAAGTGGTTTTATATACCGTTCCCACAAATGCAGTTTATTACTTGCATGAAAATATGCAGTCCATTTATTAATAAAATAGATAAAGAAGAAGATAAAGTAGATTGAAAAAACTTTACTTTTTACATCACCAGACTTAAAAAAATCGAATAAAAGTTCTCCCAAATCTGTATAATCTCGGAACAACGAAGTAGCAGCTTCTTCAATTCGATTCGACCAGAATTATTCATTTTTCATTCCGCGTCACTGTGGAGAGAGGCATCCTTTGTCGATGGACTTCCACTGCGACGAAAGTAACCGAAGTTCGGATCGATTCTCGAAAAGCACAGAGCTAAGCAGGTCGGTACGGCGCCAGGCACGAGAACCCGAGGACAGACGTAACGATCTGCTGGCTAGCGAATGCTAAGGATAAACGCGCCAGGATCGTTCGCATGTCCTGCACGATCCGACGCATTACATATGTATGACGGTGGATACATATATCTCATCCAATTCTGCAATGGTATTCGTTACCGTTATATTCATGCATATGTAGCACCCGTCCGATCGAATATTTGAAAAAAGAGGGAGGGAGGATAGACAGATTCATAAGCGAGTCGTACGTCATAAACCATTGAAATCTGGCTTGTTGATGTTTTCTAGTCCACGGGTACATTTGCCATCCCCTTTTATCGAATTTTCCAGCACGATTAGTACAAATTAGTTGTGCTATTTGGAAGTTGATAATAAAGTTTTGTGTAATATCGATGAGTACAGTAGTAAAATCAAAAAGTAAAATTCTGTAAAGAGATTCATCTGTTACTTTATGTGTTCTCTAAAATCTCATTATGTGCAAAATTGTATTTGCCATGGTAATCGCTTGTTAATGCACTAATAATCGATAGTTAGTAAATATGTAATAAAATGGTCAGGATATTAATTCCGATGTAACGAGAGAATTAATTAAATGTAATGAATCGTAAAGCGCAGGCTCCGATGCTAATTTGTCTGAAATTGCAATTACGGGGAAGTATTCTCTGTCACGGATAAAATTAACAAGATTTAATCAGATAAACTTCGCCGTGTCATGAATAAGATTTAATCGGATGAAACTTCGTTTCGCTGTGTGTAATTCGAAATACCTCAGATACCTATTTACGTTAGATTTCGCGAGTATGTTGCAAACGCGTATAATCGTGTACACAGAAAGAGAGAGAGAAAGAATCGAGATAGCCGACGAGATTCTGCAGCAGAACGATTTATCTGTTTAATCGAGTAAAGGAGTTAGATTGGGTCTGATCATATTTTTCCTCTCTCCGCTGCGTTGTACCGAATCTTTCTTCCATGAATGGGCGTGGTTTTGCCCAGACAAACGGTCGAGAAAAGTTACAAGAAACTGAAACTGTATTACCGCTGGAGGTAGCTTTGCTCTCGCAAAGTTTTCATTTCACACAATTCCACAATCGATACCACGGCTAAATGGAATTTCTTATAAAACGGATTTCATCCGCGTTTTTATTAAAGCTGCGACGAGTTGCGCCTACGAGGAACGTTGTTCAAACCACCTAGAAACGACTGTGCTAATTTTTGTGAGATTTTTAACAAGCGAAATTTTCAACATAGGACGTAGAACACAGAAATTTAATTCTGTCCCGATCTTCGATTTCATTTTGTAGTCGATTCTCGCTTTTATTTTAGCTAGGAAGAGATTTAGAACGAGATTTTGAATGCTTAAAGAACCTGAACGTTCTAACAGTAGGAAAATACGATCTGCTCGAAAATTAAAGAGATTTCTTAATTACAGAAACGTGTTACTTGGTCAATACAGAGAATTAATAAATATTAATGACAACAGAGAAAATTACAAACAGATCCAAAATGACTGGGAAATCAATACCCATCCAAAATTTAGAACTCGTATCTTTTTGGACAATTTGAGAGAGCTTCTTTAAATTATTCATTTCGACCAAATTATTCATTTCGTCGAGACAAAACGGAGAATTAGAACAGGAAAGTCAAGAGAATCTATACCCATCCAAAATTCAGAACTCGTATCTTTTTTGACAATTTGACAGAGCTCCGTTAAATACCAAATTATTCATTTCGTCAGACAAAACGGAGAATTAGAACAGGAAAGTCAAGAGAATCTATACCCATCCAAAATTCAGAACTCGTATCTTTTTTGACAACTTCAGAGAGCTTCGTTGAATACTGAAATGTTCGTCTCGTCAGACAAAATAGAGAACCAGACGAATTTGTCTAAAAAAATAACCAAACAAAGACATTAACGAGTGCTCTTATTAAAGTATTCGTACCAATATTTTCCAGACAAATTGGTCTAAAAGTTGTTAGAACAACATTCGTACAAGTTGAGAAAGCTTCGTTGGGATATTGAAAAATTAGTCTCGCCGAACAAAGTGAAGATAGCCGGGGACGTGGCTCTCGGTCCGTTCCCTCGGGAGTCGATGCTAGACAAGTTGTACACGTACACATGTAACGTAGGTAAACGCCCCGCGTGGGAATCAGGCGCGTTCTTATATCAGATCCGTGGCCGACGTCGTCCGTAAAGAAGCCCTCACGCGTCGACCGTTCCCCAGAGTCGTCGCTCGTTTCTTCATCCCCTCCCGACCAGGAAGCTATAACTCAGCCAGTGTCCGAACGAGCGAGCAGCCTCGCCTTGTTTGCAACCCTCGGCAGGATAACTCGTCGCTTGATAAATCGCGCCCAGAACGCGGAAATTTCAAATTTCAGAGGAGACGGGGGGAAGACCCGTTTGATAAATAGCACGTGCCGTCCCGTTACAGTTGCACGAAATTAACAGAAGACACGAGCGTCGAAACAACAGCGAGGAAAAATGAAAAACAGCCGGCTTCCGGCGGAGGCACGAAGATGATGGAGGCGGGGACTCCTCGTTTTGCGCGAGATCGAAGAGAGAATGAGGCTGAGGGAGAAGCTAAAAATGATCAATTAACAAAGCCTTGTTGACCCTTTCGCTACGGCAGACTTTGATCCATACGTAACACGTAGAAGTTCAATCCGAACTGACCTACACCGAGAACGACGAAAATTTTCGTCAACGTGCATTTCTCAGAAAGTGCATCGAAACGATCGAAACACTGACTTGCGTTACATTGAACCAATGTCATTTATTTATTTATCAACTTTAAGCTTTATTTCATATAGTATATATAATAATTTAAGTAAAGTGTGGTATATGGGTCGATACATGATCCTACATCATATTTCATCCATTCGTAATGCGTCTCTCATTATGTTACGTTTTCTATAAACGCTATACATCTGCGCCTTGCATTTTTTCCGAATTGTTGTATCGTTTACGTATACGGACTGAAAATGCCTTTGCGTCACATAAGGCTATCAATATTTTTATCTTTCGATTTACATACGATATGTTTTACTTGAGCTGTATTTTCGTAAAATTTCTTTCATTAAATATGCACGTAAGTGCCTTTAGTTTGATTCGAGCGATGTGAAGTGAGCGCCAAAAGGCGTGCCAAAAGGTTAATGGCCCGACACGTGAGCCGTTGATTTTGAAAGTGGCACAACTTTCTTTCTTAAAAAAGAAAAAAACAAAATCAAGTTACTAATTGGATTAATTACAATTCTATGTGATCTTTTAGTTTTAAAGTAATTTAAATATGGTTAAAAACCACTGATATTTTGTCGATAGGAGTTTAGGTGAATAACGTTAAAATTATAAAGGCACAGTGACTTAGATAACACTTTCGCGATAAATGGTTCACACGATTCACCTAGACTGTTGAATTATATTGAAATTTTAATACTTTAAAACAGAATAATTCGCGTTGTGTTCCATCTTTTCTATTTCGGCAAAAGTGTTTCTCTTCAAATTCCTCTAAAACTCTAACTTTCTTCGTTTTCAACACTAAAACTACCAAGGACTAAAGCGTAGAATTTTCATCAGAGTTATCAAAGTGAAAAAAAAAAAAAAAATAGAAATACAATAGAATACACAAACTTTTATTCATGTATTTTACAAAAAATCATTTAAACCTCTAAAAATACACTATTTTGCATCTGTAATGTATATATAATGTTTAAAAAAAAATATATCTAAAAAAATTATGAATGAGTCATTTTGACCACTTTGGTATTTTTAGTGTTAATTTTAATTCCTTCCAATCTGATTCCTTTTCTATCAAAACTTATGTCACGACATCCCCCGGAATATTGGACAGAAACTTCGTCTGGTCATTTTGGATCTTAAATCGTGTTAACGTATAAATCCGTTTATTCGAGGGATCGCGAGATATTCACGAGATCAAACGACGGTGTCTGAGATGGTGAATGTTTACTGCGGTCATCCTCTCGGGATTTCCGGCGCAGGCACTTTGAAATCAGTTGCGCAGATAGAAACTCCCGCGAGAGTTGGGGTCGAAATTTACGGTGTCGCTTAAAAATGAAAATTGATACCGGCCGTGAGAAGTCGTGATAGAGTAACAAATGGCATCAAGTTCGTTAATTGCGCTTCGACTTCATGAAACGCTCGACACGTTGCTGCGTACATTCGCAAGAGGTTGTCGTCGTTTTCGAAGTATAGACTGCAGCCGAAAAATATCGAATCCGGGTGAAATCGGTAAGTGAATTCAAATTTACGAGGCTTGATCCCCGGCTGTCATTGTTGGATAATAGTTGGTTACTTAACTCTGGCCGCGTTCGATCGTATATATATATATTTTGAAACCTATATTTCATGTCTGCTTAATCTACGTTTAATTATTCTGCGTTTAATCTGTTTTCATTAATCTAGTTCAAATATGATCCATAGTATAATCCAATCAAATATAATCCAAAGTAATATGATTACGTGTGAATCAATGATTCGAATTGAGATTTAACTGTGCGCCCGGCAAAATCCCTCTGGAAAACCTGGATATCTTCGTAAATCAGCGAATACAAATAACATCTAAACTCTGTCTTCTAAACTCTTTAATTTTTGACACTTACTATGTTTTATATATTCTTTCCCAAGATTTCCAAAACACCGTGTACGTACGATGAAACTCGACAATAAGGACAGAACTCGACGTAGCGATTCATAAGATAATTCAAGAGCATCGATCCAGTCATAGGTCAAACGTTTTCCTTTTCGCTGGGTGGAGATCTTAAACGCGAAGGCACGCGATTCTATCAAGGAATGCCTCTGCGAGAGGCAAGGATTTGCTGCTCGACCAGAAGAACCATTTTCATTCGGTTGATAGCACACTTCTAGGTCACAGATATCTTCGGTGAATTTCCTATCCGAGTGTCTCTCATGGTCTGTCCAGGGTCATTTGTACCGCACCTCGACAGAGGATTTCATAAAATCGGTCAAATCGACTTTCGTTGATCAATTACGACAATTATCTAAACTCTGTGACGAGATTAAATTTTTATCCTCTGGTAGGTTGAAAAGTGTCGATTGATCCTATAAACCTTAGTACATAAAGTGGAAATTATTAAACAAAGGCGGTGCGTTCCAAAAATTGAAAAATTTTGTACTTTAAGAATTTATATTTTCTGCAAATTAAAATTTTTAATATAAATATCCTATTGTTCATTCTATAATTAATGTAAATAACATTATAAATATAAGTAACAAAATTATATTTATTATATGATACAAATTTATATATTTTGAATATAAAATTACAGGAATTGATAAAGTAACTTCAATATCAAAAATTACAAATAACAATCTAATTAAAAAGAAAAAAAGGTATTGAAAATGGTAATATGAATTTCGAAATTGGATTAAATCCACATTCAAATGGGGAATTTATAATATTCAACGAAATTGTCAATGTCGTGCCAATTTATTGTGAACTTTCTAGCAGTAAAAATCGTTTAATCACTGAAAGATTTTAAAGTAAAGGATTGAATTATTCTGTAGATTTCGCGCATTTATTTTGCATCGAAGTAGCAATCTGTTAATGTACCTAGTGTATAGTAGAATACGTCTACGTTTCGAATGTGTAATTTACAACTCAGCTCTCGACGCCGCGGCGGAGTCTCGCCCAAGGAAAATGTTTCAGTTGTAGCTACCAGCGAAATATATGAAATGCCAAAGTCCTGTCGGATTTTGGGGAGAGCTTGATTTGAATTGTATGAAACGTATACGACCGTTCCACTAAATCGAGAATTTGTCGGAACACGTGAGATTCCTGAGAATCTATGTCATTGGCACTGTGAAACTGTAACAAACTAGTTCATACTTTCACAAACGTTCTGTTTGATTTTGATTAGTGTAATTCGTAAAATCGTTGCGACAGCCAACTATAACAGATATATAGTTGCTCAATTCACTCAGAATGATTTTTATTCACATTCTTCACGTTACATACGCGTCAATTATGTTAAATAATATTTTGCAATTTAAATATAAAATATAAAGTAGAATTGAATATTTGAATTCGACTAATTCTCTCTTAATCAATTTACACTGCTTTGACTTCTGTATTTCGAAATTTTTCGAGTTTCATCAGCCAGTCTCTGCCAATTTGAATTTTATAACCGTAAAATTGAAATACATATTTATGACATTATGATGACTAATTGCAGCGAATTTCTCAATTGAATTTTGCTATTTAGAACAAAGGAACACTAGGAACAAATCCCATTTTCGATACTTTCTTCTGATTCGAGTACTTTATAAAACAATTCTGCCAAACTAGTAACATCTCCCTGTTGACTGAAATATTAAATACCAAATAAAATTATAACTTGCCCCATGGCAATTGGTATCATTACAGAATTGCCGCAAAGAAACAAAGGATTCGAGACAAGAATCCGAAAAATGTTTTCAACAGTTCGGCTCGGTCGCTTAGAATGTTTCAAATGAATCCACATCGACAGGCTAGCCTGTGATGATACTTTGACAATTGCTAGTAATTGGTCGCCGAAACGGCCGCAACGATTTTTAACGAATGCCGTTGATTAAAACGCATCTAAATAATCCGAGTTAACCGAGGCGAACCAATTATGTCATTGGATGCGCGCATCCATCAGGCCACCGAATACAGGTTTTCGCAGATACCTAGCTACCGAACAAATTAATGACCGTCGAATTTGCAATATCCCGGCCAGCGTTGCTACGAATTTGCACACGCACACGACGCAAAGCGTCGGCGTATGTACACTGCTCTATGGACCAGCGTCGGATCATCCGTTTTATTTACTTACCGACACTGTATTTCTTGATCAACCTCTCCCACTTTACGCGTGCTACATCCCCTTTGCGACTAGTTTGAATAATCCTACGTTCAAACGCATTGAACACTTCGTGCACGTGCGATATTATCGATAACTCGACTACACGTTGAGAGAAAGAAACTTGAGAAATTTACGAATGCTTTTGAGTTGCAAGTTTCTTCAAGATCCGCGAAAGCAATTGAAGATCATAGAGGCCTTGGTTGTGGATGTACTACACATTGTATTGTAAAATTTATGCATCGTAGTGAAAATATTGTGAAAATAATGAGATATGAGTAAAGTTTTAGAGATAAATGACATTGATGCATTTATAGATTATATATATTTCGATACACTTTATATCACCTTCGATGGCTAATTACGCATTTAAGATGAATATTTTTTCATTTAAAGTGAACTAATATAACTCCTATATTCTCTCCAAGGTCTGTCTATAATATCTATAAAATTATGGTGATTTCAAAAAATTTTACACAAAACTTGCAATATGTCTGTAAAAGTATGACAAGCATCGAACTTCCACAATTGTACCCGTATACGTATACGTATATTATTATAGAAATTAACAACGAGACAAACGAGTGAACAAAATCGACCGACAAATATAATCAAACATAAAGCAACGTGGATGGAAAGAAATGAACGTTCGAGTGTATGAACGAGCGTTCGAGATATTTTGCTTCTTACTCAGTGACAAACACTGTGATTTGAGCAATAGTTTCCGCTTAATCGCGTCGAGTCACCGCAGCTTCATCCATTTTCCAACATTACTACTATCTTGAATGACTAGACTCTATCCGAGAGAATGCACAGCGAGTGTTGTTGCGATAATACACGTTTCTGTTCATTGGCACATGAAGATTTAAGCAATTCACGGTTTATTAATCAAAGGGACGTGATTATGAAAATCGGCGAGGAATACTGCTTTGTTGCTGTATCATTGTTCTCTAGTTCCACGTTTTGTTCAAACTTTGTCTTGCCTTTCGATCGAGAATAAGATTTACAAAGTCCTATCTATTTGAAGGTGAATCGCGCGGTCGAAGAATTTCAAAAGCCGGGCCTTTCTTCAGTGAAATGATTAATTGATCTTCATTATGTTTTTCAATCATGTCATTTTCTTAGTCCTTATTATGTTTTCTAATCCATGTCAGTTTATCGTGTCTTCGATATCGATGAGGTTGTTCAACTAATTCTTATTTTCGTTCGTTCTGGAAATATCAATCAAGCTGAACGTAGTAACATAAAATATGGAATATTAGACAGAAAGATTTTTTCGTCACTTTTTAATACTCATACGGAATAATGTCAAAAACAAACTCTCTCTTTCTGTCACATCACTATTAACAGAGGCCCGCAATTGAAATTCATTTAATTCACTAATACATCGTGTTATAACTCGAACTGTGTTAATGGAACTGCGAAGAGAAGAAATAGAGACAAGTAGTCTTGCAACAATTTCACTCCAACAAACACTTAACTCTTGCCACGATGATTGTGAGTCCCTTTTTGCGTTCAAACAGTGCAATCCCTTCGGATCTGTGTGCTCGTAGGTACACGATCTTTCTATTAGAATCTCGCAAAAAGTGGCATTACCACGTTTCGCGTCGTAACAAGGAGTTGTTTCTCCCCGCGTAACACGGCACGGGGTGTAGTTTTTGGGATAACGCTGGCAAACGAGCATGCCGTGTACAATAGACCCGGCGCGATAATGTTGCGGCGCATCGTCCCGTGCACCAATGCACACATGCAGCCTACCGATACGATTTGTATTGTGCGACTGCAATTCCGCGTGGCTCGCGATGACACGCGCATTGAAAACTACTGATGCCGGCTGTAAATTATCCCCCTGATACGCCTACTCGTCAAACGCTTTAACGGCGTTCTAACGGAGATATACGAATTACTGGCTATTATCTAACAGAAATCCCTTGAAACACACAGTCTCTCGAATTTTTAAACGCTGAACAAAAGACGGAACGTGTAACGAAACTTACGAACGAGCTGTGAAAATGGCGAACAAAGAAACGCGAGGGTAGAATAAATGGGATCGAGTGAAATTGGAAGTAAATTAATGTACCTATCGCGTATTTACGTGTAATATTGACGTTGACGTTTAATTTACATATTGTACCTTAAACGGTGTGTTTCGGCGTTAAGGTGAAATTTATTATCGTACGTTGTTTCGACAAGGACAGGTGATATTTAAAAAAGACATTACTCTAACGCGAACGTAATATTCGTACAGCGTATACCGTGTCATTCACGATTACATTTGAAAATTATGTATTACGCTTTGCTTCACCGCGAACGAAGAATCTTTCGACTTTGTTTCACCTTCGAAAAGCATCGTAAATTTCACACGAGCGTCATCCATTCCGTGCGTTTGCGGAGACGATTTTACGCACGAGACGACAAATAAAATTGGTCACGGGTCAGATTTTCTCTAAAATAATTTTGTCCATTGCTGTGTTCAATGAAATCCTCCTTTCTTCTTTTTTTTACGACAATTTACTCCCAAATCTCCGTTGGAAACAGAAATTTCCAGAGCAAATCCGACAGAGTTGAAGCGCTCGCGTGCCAATTATCGCTGAGGAAACATCAGCGAGGTGTTTGCATTCACGCGCGTGCACCATCCATGTTGTAACACGATGTCGCGCCTAAGCGAACTCCAAGCTCGAAGACGCAAATCGAATTGCATCCAATTACTTTTTAATCGTATTCGCGACTTCATCGGCTTTCAACGACGCTGTGTTTTCGTCCGCGAGCACGTGTGTACGTGTATGTACATTCGCCAACCCGACTGACTGACACTTCATCTGGAAACTCTCGCTGCCGTTAAACCGTTTTTGTATAAAAGACCCTCGTGCAAAGTCCATGGTCGCCGGTGGTAATTAAATGAACCAACTTCTCTGTCGAGTCTTTCCCGAAATTGTGAAATTTCGTCGAGCGACGCGAACGATTAATTGGAGACGCGTTCGATGGATTTGTTTCAACCGGAATTGAACTAATTTCATCATTTGAAAATAGAATTCAACAACTAGTTTTAATTCGTGAGGGGGAGGGGGCATAAAAGTGAAAAGACATTCTGCTTTAACAATGTCAAAGAAATTCAGAGGTGGAATTAGACGATGCAGCAACAAAGTGATATGAGCATTTTCTTTCTGAAAACGTATGTCTTTTATTTGCAGTTATCCAACGACAGTATAAATCTTTTAAACTCGTTTGCGCTCGACTTTTCTGACACTCTTCTTTAGTTTCTTAATTACTTAATGAATCATTAGTAGAAATATAAGTGTTATTTAAGAAATAGTAAGCAAAAAACTGGAACAAGAATTTTGAAATTTGCAAATTTTAAGTCAGAATGAAAAAAGTAGACATCAATTCGTGGGTTTCTACCGGATGAAATCATACTTGAACAAACTTCCACGAAAAATTGCCAGGAAATCAAAAGATAATCTCTGATCTAAATACAGTAAATAAGTTTCGAATAATCTCAGAAAGGTGAGCTCAACCATGAAATTGTCTTTTTTTTTTGGAAAACCACATAAATCAAGCGCGTGAGATCACGTGTGCAGGCCTAAAAGTTTCTTCGAGGAGAGAAGCCATGCTCGACTTTCTCGTGAGCTCCGTTTGATACTCCAAGCTATTTTCACAACAGAAAGAGAGAGAGAGAGAGAGGGAGAGAACAGAATTTTCTGTAAAACGTTCATCGTCTAGGATGCACTACCTATCCTCGCTTTTCTCACCGGAAAAAAGAAACGCGCCGAGGGATCGAAACAGCGTTACGTCGAACCGTTGTTTATTCAGTGTTCGTGTCCCTGTTCCGGGGCGGAATTTCGTGAGAGAAATTCCCGGATTATCGTTATCGCGTGAAGGTAGAACGCCTTTCGTACTCACGACTTTCGAATACATCGGCGTATTTTCCCTCGTGAGCGACGCGCGCCATTTCCCCCATTCCGAGAGCACCTTTCCGTGTTATGGCCGACCGGATGGCGCGCAACACATCCGTGGGCTCTTAGAATTCGCGGCAACGTAATAAAGACGCCAGCTATTCCATCCGTTGTCTCTGCCGTCTGTTTTATACCTACCGAAAATTACAATGGCCGTAAAGCCACCTTTATCGTTAGCGTTATTTCACCTTATCCAGAGCCGCGTGCCTCCTTCAGGCTTTTTTAGTGACTGGATCCTTCGCCGCGTTAATCAGCGGGGGGTTTCTAAGCGCGCATCGTAAAATTTCAAACGGCAAGTAGGAATTTTTTTTACGATCCAACTCTTTAAACGCCGTCCCCCCTCCCCCCCCCCTTTTTTTACACCGCCTCAATTGCGCCTCTCTTCGTATGGAATTTTTTCTTTCTTTTTTATAGTAGCTTTCTAAGACGATCCTTTGGCATTTCTTTTTATCTCACGTTACGTATTATCCCGTGTCGCACTTTCTTTTGCATGTGCTACTAATAAAGTCAAATACATGTCTAATTATTATTATTATTATTGTTATTATTTCGTATGAGCTGACAAGTTATTTCTAAGACAGCAAGCAGAGAAATTGTTGATGAATTTTGAAAGATAAATTACCTTCCTATTATTGATCGTGTTAACAATTATGTTCAATTTCGCTTAAAAACGAATTGTCACGCACACCACTAATGTAAATAATGAAAAACCTATTTATCGAGCATTTCACTTGCAGCTCGAGTGAGTACGCATCGCTTTATATAAAAATTACACCGGCAATGTTTTCACTGACTACGCAACGACCGTGTTTTAAATTTTCCAGTATATCGCTACAGAGTGTATACGGATAATCTATTTTTCGCTCGGCGGCGCGAGTTATGAAGCTGTATTTTATTGCGTCCAGGAAAAATTGAATTCCACGATAACTTTGAACAAGGGATATCGGATTATAAATTGCCATAAATCACGCGGCCGAATCGCGCATACTTTCGTAATGATTACAATTAATAGCACGAGCGCGTATGTCGTTTGTATTGTACGTGGGGAAATTTTGTCACGACTGCAGAAATGATTCACTGTGACCGCTCGATGGAACTTTTGCGCTGAACTTTCCAAATTTCCGAAGGATTTTAATCGTTTCTGGAAACTTGTTCAGCAAATTCGGTAAACATTAATTTGAATGAAATTTTCATGCAGTTTATTGCACGAGTTTGAAGTTATTAACAAAACTTAACGAGTTCAACAGTTCAAGATTGATTTCGTTTAAAAATCGAAAATCTTTAACTTCGAACGCTCAACGTCCAATAAGTTCAAAAGTTTGCTGTTCGTAGCTGCAATTTTCGAAATATACATACACACTGTAAATTCTACATTCTTTCTACATTCTTCAACAGTTCTATTATTTTTTTTATACAAAAGAAGAGAATTGTATAGGATTGTTAATGATAAAATTAAATGTTACGAGCAAACATAAATGAATTTTATAAATTTATAACCACATGTAAATTATATTACAAATAAATTTATAAACATATATAAATGAATAAATTTCTTTATATATATCGAGAAAAATTGAGGTTGCAGTGCCCATCATTGACTACATCATATTTAACGAGTAGGCGAATTTACTGCAAAGTTCCAGGATTCGGCAAACTTGAGATTTTTAATATAAATCTTATATAAAAGTTGTATAAAATTTTTAAGTTGTGTAAGAAATTGACATCTTGAATCGTCGAGTGATTAGAATTTGACTGCTAGAGATGTAAAGAAAAAAAACTTGCTCGAGATTTGAGAATGTCTGATCGCTCAATAATTTGGATAAAATAATTGGCAAAATGAGTGAGAGAGGTAAAACAAAGGAAGAGAAAATTCGTGGAAAGTGCGTGGGCTGGATAATTGGATAAATGCAATTGAGAGTAAAAGTTATTTGAAAATGAAAGCTATTTGTTTTCGAGTCGTTTTACGTTCTGGAGTTGTATATATATTATATCCGAATACATAATATCGTTTCAAACCTTGAAAAGTAAAACGTTTCATTTATCCGACTGCAATGCCTATTAAATTTCTGAATATCACGCGTGGAATTACAAATCAGTATCCCTTTCACTACATACTATACTATTACCTTGTACAATGTTCTAAACGCAACCGTCTTTTCCTATCGATTCCAGTGCAGCGATTAAAATTACTAATCGCAGTTCGTAAACACGAATGAACCGGCATGATCAAATCCATAAAACGATCGAAAATCGTTATTTGTGGCGAACGGTCCGAATGATCGAACCGTGACCATAGTCTGGCCAAAACGTACTTATAAATCAACCCTTAACGGGCGTCGTTTGCTTAGAAACGAGAACACTACAGGCTACTAGCCAATCGAAGTAGCGACCAAACGAAGATTGTCTCGCGCGTTTACGTCCTACGTGTAAACTTTCATCTGGCGTACGAGATTCTACGTACAAACGTCACATTCCTATGATGTTATCAGTGAAATTTTACGAATTTCTCGTTCAATGGTCTCTCTCTCTCTCTCTCTCTCTCTCTCTTTCTCTGTGTCTGTCTCTCGCGTTGCTGGTCGATGCTTTTCAACTAATGGATCCAACGTGGATTCGCATGCATTTGGTGACACGTCGTCGGGCGAGTGCTGAAGCTATGTACGTCTCTACATGCTTTCTCCATCGGTTTATCGGTAATTTAATTATGTCGTATAGCAACCACACAGTAGCAGCAGCATCACGCAGCGCAGTAATTACTATCTCGTCCCTAATAATGCCGGATAATGCCCCGCCACTGACTCTACGACACGTACAAGTTAGTCTGTAAATTAGAGACGTCCTTTCGCCTTGCCTCGCCTCGTATTCCTGATTTATCGTACGTGCCCCTGCTGTTATCGTTCCTTGTGCACGCCCTAAGACGTTGATCTCGTCTCAAGAAGTCGTAATTCAACGTGACACCCGTGTCTACCAAATAATCCCATCTATTTACTGCGAAATGACTCTTTCTTTTTCCATGTACCATGAGGTACAAATTCTTTTCTTATTTTCAATTTCTGTCGTTATTATCTCGTTTGAATTCGATGGAAGTTCTCGGTAGCACGCACGTAAACTATTTTGCATAAAATACTGAAGCGTAGAAATACTACTCTGTATTTCTAAATCGCACGACCAAATTTATTCCTGACCGCTGCTTTACGAAATACTAAAATTACGACAGTTACTGTTGAAAAAGAAAAAAATTCGTGTCAAGAATTATCATAAATTTCGTTACTATTCGACCATTATTTATAACGTTACTGTTAACAATACAACAATAATAATCGTATTATTACTAATAACATCGCTGTGAATAAAAGAATGGAAAATACGAGATTGCCACAATCGTCCGCAGCGAAAGAAAATTTGGCTTCGTTTTACTGGCGCAAAATTTTCATTTGTTTTGCCTCGACGTACAGGGGATCGAAAAACAGGGTTTTGGAACGTGTGCTCTGTTTTAAAATTAAGGGAATATTGCATTTTTAACCACGGTGATTAAATACGGGATTACAGGCAGCTATTTTGCGTCGCGGACGTGAGATTTTAATTTCGATAGGAATTTATAAATGCTCGAGAGGATGATCCGGTCGAATGTTTTTAGAAAATAATGCCGCAGGTAATTAGTTCGTAAGAGGATCAGGGCGAAATCTGTTCCTTTGATTGTTCAACTATCGACAATGAATATGAATCCCCGTAGACACGGGCTTTGAACAAAGGAAAATGTGATAAATATTCTTTTTCTTCTGTTCGTGGATTTAACTGTGTGTAAAATTGCGTGAAAATCATGTGAAACAATATATGAAATATTCGAGATTTCATGCACAAAACAATTTTCTGTCCAAATTCAACTTTTTTAAATTATATTTTTAGAAATCCAAAGTTTAATAATAACCAAATCAGAGAATTCTGATTGTTAACATTTTACCAAAATATTGCAACATATCTTTTTGTAAAACGTAAAGAAATTTAAGACGAATTACCAACGCTATGATATTATTTTTACTAAATTTCAGAAAAATTCACGTTCGATTCATTTTTCTGAAATTTGCCCTTCATTCTGTTATTAATTCACACATTTTTGCTGAATGCTAATTCTTTACGAATTTTGGTATTTAGCAAAGTCATTTTATTAAAAATTGAATAACATTGCATTTGATAAGTTGTGATATATAAATAATTTTATGACTATCTTTATAAATTTCATCTCGACGATAAAATAAAATTGCAGTATGGCGGGCGAACTTTTAATGTCGTACGAAAGCAAAAAAATAATTTATAGAGGAATATTAAACGCAACACAAGCAGCCACTTCACCTAAGTTCTCGAACGAATATTTTTCTTTTAATATAAAAGGGGGGAAAGCACGTAATCATGGTTTACGATCAATGTATTTTTATTCAAGATGCTCCATCAACTGGAAACCAACTCCTTATACACGGGTTAAAATGTTGTGAGTTTCTGCGTGGTCTCATCTTTAATTTAGTTGAGTAATTTCTCGATAACAAAAGTAAAAAAAAGTAGCACCAGAGTCTGTTTTCGATTAATTTCTAGTTGGTCGAAATTAATTAACGGTTTCATTAAACGACGAATGTTCTGAACAAACTGGAAGCGAAAGAAAAATAATGTCGTAGTTTGACCGCTCCCGTTTCAAGTAATTTCATTAATTCAATCTCTCGGTCTCCGACTAAAATTCACAAAAATTCACTAAGGTGAACTTATTATTTCTGCCAATTTTTACACTACTTTCATTTCTTCTAGTTTGCGATTTCACTGTTGATTAAGAAACATTTCTCGTAAATACTAGATCATGTTGTAAATATAATTACCAAGACGTAGAATATTTGTTGGGAAAAATAGAAAACACGGATGTTTTTTTTTTTTTTTTGCTTCGACGATAAAGAAAATGATAATTTTTATTCCGAATTTTTTATTTCTTTATCATGTTGCGAAGAATTCAAATTAGATTTATGCGTGGATGAAAAGAAATTTCTGGAAAATCGATGAAAGAAAAGCAATTGTGATTTTTGCAATTCGCAAACATCACATTTGGAACGGGAAATCAAACGAATGGACAGTGGAAAAATTATTCGCGGAACGAAACTTTCGGAAATGAATTCGTTTAGCGACTTATCTAAATTTAGTTGTTAGTTATCGATAATGGGAATTGCGAGCAGTGTGATCTTTGGTGATTTTTTGAAGCTACTTCACCAAAGTTGTAACGATCGTTTAACCAATGCTTTTAATGATTATAAAAATTATTAAAAGGAAAAGGATTAGTTATTTCTTAAAAAAATGAAATACATTGGAGTGAAGAAGATAAGAGATTCAGATGATAAACGAAAGAAAACTTTAGATAGTAAAGATTTTGAAAGTAGTAAGTATTTTGAGAAATCAACGTTTGAAAAGCTATTAGCATTCAGATCAGAAGACTCACTTTTCAAATATTAATTGAATGATCATAACGTAACGTAAGTTGTATAATAAATTCAAAATTATTGCGATCTAGCAACAGATACATTTCTATTGAACTTGTTGGATACTATGTATCGTTAGAAATGAGATTGTTTTATCTCAAATTTTCTTACAAAATTTTAAATTTCCATCAATTTTCTACTGAAAAGAAGAAAGAAAAAAATAGTCGCATTCTCACGTACAATAAAGTCAAATATGTTTTTTTCTCCTTTCTTTTTTTACGATCGATACGAACGATAGCGAGAAGGGAAGAAATTGAAATCTTTCACGCCAACGCAGTCGTAAAATTAAAACGCGTGGAATTTATAGCGTAGAATAATTTTGGCCGCGCCGAGTTCTTATGAATGTTTCAAGAGCGCAACGAAGCTCTATGCATATGGAACGAAACTCAAATCGCCGTGAAGAATGTTTAACGTTCTCGTAATTTCTGTTTAATTAAACGAATCCCGACGACGTTAGGAATAAACGTTGGCAAAATCTTGAACGGGGATCAACTTTCGACGAGCTTGTCCTGAATTTTCTAGACCCTTTCAGGTTCGTGCGCTGTGAATTCTAGCAAGAGGTATGAACTGTTAACAAGGTACACAAAATTTTAATACTTTCTGCTTGATATTCCCAATTTCATATTAATAAAAAGCATGTTTAACCAATTTTTGATCGTAATATAAATGAAACAACGCATAAATTTATGGCGTGAAATTTATATCGCCACGTATATTCCACGATTTCCTGTAACAAACCAGCAACGATATTCATAAAATTTCGATCTTAATTTAAAAAATTTAATTTCAATCTGAATATTCAGCGAAAAATATTTATATATTCGCAAATGTAATAAATGAAATTTGACTTTAATTTTCGTATAATAAATCGTTCACTCGCATCAGATCCCCGTCCATAATTGGATGAAAGTTGTTTGTGAAATTTTTAATAAAGCATGTTCAGCTTTTTTCATAATAAACGCGCTTTCATTACCGTCTGATATAATTATACGGAATTTTCACCGTGTAGCAACAAAAAGAGGCTGTGTTCCGCGGAAGCTTTCAAACGAAAATACGTCAAAGAAAAATTAACATAAAAAAAAAAGAAACAGAAAAAAAGATGTCACCGACAGTTTCGTGGCGCAAAGAACAGCCGAAAAAAAGAAAAACAACGCGCGCATGAATTTATTTATATTGTTTTGCAAGTGAATGAAATAACGGAGACATCGAGATTTTCTGGCATTTTCAGCCAAAGACTCGTAATGGTACATGGTACAATGCAAGAAGTCCATATCTCACGGGTTTCTCGCGGAATGAAAGAGCAGGAATTAAATCCGTGAAGTAACACGTATACGAGTGGATTTTCAGTATGTAACATCCAAGTTATGCCGCGATAGCGGCCACGAAATGTTGGTATTTTTGTCAGAAGGCAATTCAGCTTGCAGTTGCAACTGTGCGTCTAGTTGTGAGACGAATGTGTATGGAAATTATGAGATAGAGTTAAACTTTCTTTGAGATAGATAATTTACATGAAAAATTTACTTTTATTCGTTAGAGTACGTAAAGATATGGGGTTAGTCTACTGCAACCTACCAATTAACGTATACTAATTCTATGGAAGAGATTATATTTACAGAATTACAATTATAAATATTTATAGACTTATAATATATGACTCGAAAACATGGAATTCCTTTTTAGTCTGTAAATACTATAATGAATATTTTGGACATTTTTACATTTTTGAAATTCAGTCCCAGTGAATAAACATTCATAGACAACAATTGATTGAATATGTATATAATCAATTTCAAATTCCAAATTGCTAAATTATGCATAAATCCAACGCATAAATCCAAGGTATTAACGATGAATCGTATTCAAACTTGTGGTCGATTTGCATTTGCATCAGAACAACTTTTTACACCATAAATACTGTTGGTGTTTATGATATATACAACCACCGTGAATATGTTTAAAAAACGGAAATTTAATAAGCTTTTAGAAATTTCGGGGTCTGGCGGGTTCATCTGCTTTTAAACTAACGCAGAAATGCAAATTAGACAGAAATGCATTAGTTTCAACGCGAATAAATTTGAGAATATTCAAACGAAGTCCAAATATCGAGTCACTGTTACAATCTGTCAGATCAGAGAGACACAGACATTATATAAAAATGGGTCACGATTCACCAACAGTATTTTAAATAATTTCGCAGAAAGACGAAAACACACTCTTAATCTCGAAATTAAATAAAAAGGCAATCTGCCATTGAAATATTAAACTTTGCGAAATCCTGTCTCGTCCACTCACTTTTCAACTTTTAAATTTACCACTGTATCAGGCCATTCATGTATTCAGTAAATATGTTCCACATGTGTTAGTACAACACAGGGGAAAATACCATCGATTGATAGTTTCCTTCAAGTTTACACACGAACGTCGAACGTTTCGTTTGCGTCTTTCTAATTCCACCATTCGGCAGATTATTAAGGAAATTGTTTAACAGCGTAAATCACTGGCCTCGTGATAAATCCGATATACGTTGTATTATACAGCAGTACATGATAGCAGGTAGACTCGAAATGACCGAACGCGATGTGCTCCTCTGTGTGCCATTATGCCGGTTAGGCCGATAAATTACATCTCCGTTTATTGCGCGACTCTATTTAAACGGATATTGTATATGTTCTTCGGATGCTCGGCTCCATATGCATATGTATTTAAATGAAGCTTAGCGTTTCGGAGTTACGTAATAAACAGAGGTAATGCAGTGTCTCTGGCCGGCATAATGCCGTTCGAGGAACATCATATAGACATCCTGGATGGTTAGACGGACAATGGGGCATCTCGTGGACATTCTGTAAACGTTTGAGACACTTAGTCGAACAATGGAACGCCCAGGTCGCTTCCTGAGGACCTTCGTGAATCTGGGCAACTGGTTCAAAATCAACGTGAAGAATTTGCCTCGAGCAAATAGTTTACGAAGGAAATCAAGCTGCATGCAGGTATTGCACTCGACTCTCGCGGTTCTCGTGTGTTCACAGGGACTGGAAACTGATCGTTTGTATAATTCGATCGCGATGTACTCGATTGTGTGATCAAAGAACTTGCGTTTTATCCGGAAGGGTAAACTTCAATACTGGGTTGGACGATCGAGACACGATCGAATGACGAACGAATCGCGGAGTTTCTTCGGAAATTTTACAAATACAGGAGCGGTAGGCAAATGTACCGCGCGAATTTGTGTTTAGTAAAATTATGAGCATAGTTTTTATGCATTTACGAGGAATTTCACGAAAATGGAGTACTCGTTATAATTTCCAGTGGGTGAAAAACAAATTTCTACAAAGAAATATCCATTTTTTTTTTTTTTTTTGGATCTGTTCATGAAATTGGGACTAAAAATTTGCAGTCTAATTATGAGCCTTATCATAAAATTTGATAAATTCGTTTTATTATAAAATTATATTAATTACATCAACGCCAAAATGTTTATTTCTAAATGTACTATCATCTAAGAAATCATTTCATACGAAACGATTCTATTGTTCCATCGTTTCTTTGAATGACGTTACTACAGAACGTTACCATACTACGTTATCATTTGAAATATTCATACGAAATGATTGCCTTAAATTACTATAAATTTTGCTCGTTTTACGACAAATATTCTTCAATATAGGGGAAGCACAAAGAAACGAACCCGAATGTGAGAACGTTCATAATAGGATGGAATGTCGGATTCGTTTGGATTCTGCAGTAATTTCCAAGAACGACGAAATTCCTCTGTCAAGGACGTTCTATCCACAATTTATTACATTGTGCACCGACCAAGTTATCCAGAAGCAGAATAAATACTTTCACGCGTTCAATTTCAAAAATATTTCGCCACGTAGGAAAATCGATTTGCTGGATGATCGATGGAACAATTGCAACTTTGATATTGCGTTGATAACTTTAACTTATT
Organism: Frieseomelitta varia; assembly: GCF_011392965.1. Classification (NCBI taxonomy): domain Eukaryota; kingdom Metazoa; phylum Arthropoda; class Insecta; order Hymenoptera; family Apidae; genus Frieseomelitta; species Frieseomelitta varia. Next base: position 491,086 of record NW_025110763.1, read on the forward strand.
TTAAGTTGGATTATTCTGTTATCCATTATATTATTATCTGTGATAGAAAGTTTGTAATTATTTTAAGTGATTTTTATATCAGTATCAAAAGTTTGTAGAATACTCGCAAGTTATGCGACAATTTTTAAGACATGAATTAGTAAATTATAGCATATAAATTTTATCATAAAATTTTTGTTTCCGGCTTAGTCTTTTGCACGATATTATTAAAATAATCTGTAGCAGCATTTGTAATAATAAAAACTTTCAAACATTGATTAATTTGAAAACAATTACCAAAATATGAAATAAATTAATCGCAAACTAGCAAATATCATTGCAATTATTAACGATTAGAGGATGAATTATATATATATATATAAATTAGAGTCGTTCAAAAATGTAAATTATACGATAGTTTGCTCAATACTGCTCGAGACGCGGATAATTAAAAAATTCTCTATCTAGTTTTAGATAAATTTCAACAATTTTAAAACGTGATATTGCGAGAGCAGTTTATTCGATATTAAGTTTGTTTCCAACCATACCACTCAACGAACCGCGTTGAAATTGATTTCGTAGTTTGCGTACCGATTCGTCAAATGTAGAATTTGGGGGGACCCTAAGGGGATGGTTGCGTCTCGATCGTGTAATAAATTATAATGGATGGATTCCGTGGCAGTAGGAACATAATATGTTAATCTATTTTCAGAAGGTGATTAATTGATGTGTTGACAAATGGTTGCGCTGGCGCTATAGTCTGTTTGCAAAGGATTATCAATCTCTTGTAACGAGGAAACCACGAAATAATTCAAAATTAAAATAACGAAAAAATAAACCTCCGGCAATCTATACCGAAACAATTTTTATTTAATTTTAATTGATTTTTATTCAGTTCTATTTAAGTAAACAAATATATTCATCGTTTGATTCATATCTGCGAAACATATCAACAATATCTATTGAATATATTTACACAAATGTATTTCAACTTACTTGAAAACTTCTATACTTTGCATCTTCACCCGCTTTATAATTTATTCGAAAGAAATGTCATTTCATTGAACGCGTTTTCATTTTACGAGCTTATCGCAGTATCAACAAAAAGAGAGAAAACACAGAAAAACAATTTGCGACGAAATAAAATTATATCATTCAACTTTCTCTCAGCTCGTCTACTGTATTCTCGTATTTTTAACCAATTGGCAACTGCAACTCGTTAAAACAACTAGCAACTCAATCTATCACGGAACATCGGCAGCGTGGAGAAAGGAATGAAACGCGTATTGTTGCACGATTGTGCCTAAATCGATAGAAAACAGAGGGATGAAGGTGAACGTATCGAAAATGCAAGGCTTGTGCGGCAAGACATTAAGCAGACGGATTTAGGTTTTGGGATAAAGCAACGATAGCTGATCTGGAGATCTTCGAGCCACCCGAAGAGGATTATAAATCAAGACTCGATAATGATCCATAATGGATGGTTTTGGCTGGTTTTGGGCTTGCTTGCGGCCAACTTGCAGCCGACGTGGCCGACGACCAACGGCCCCTGATATCACGATTATTCATACTTAACGACTTTTCGAGCGTTTCGCGGAATTAAGCCGTTCGACGTGACGCGCATCTTGATGGGTCTTGACTTAGGTTTTCGTCGCGTTTGCATACTCTTCCCGATGACCCGAATTTCGTTTTCGGTGACACGAGTTCAAGCGAGTCGGCGTTAATTTTTCCTTTGATCGTTCCCAGCGTGAAAGATCCAGAAGATTATTAATTCCTTACTCTTTCCCTCGTTTTTTAAGTTTGCCGATCGAAGATTCTCTCGGTTTCGCACTTTTGTTCTTTGATTAGAGAGAAATCAAACCGTTCCAACTGAAATTAATCTTAATGTTGCAATAACACATTCGTTTATCGCGTTTGAATTTTTCGTTTTTGCTATTGCACAATTTAGTAGTGAAAGACTTTTAGAAGTTAGAACATGTTAAATTAAAAATAAGAATATATAGAAATTAGAAATTAGAATATATTTAGTTTCGTATCTGTTACCACGTTATTCTAAATTTAGCACATAGATAAAATCGCAAGACACCGAAGATAATTGAGTTAGACAATAAATTGGAGTGTACTTCTTCATCTCACTGAGTATTCTGAACGATTGTTTGCAATTACGCGCAATTAAAACTCTTTGCGAAATAATTAAAGCTTCGCATATTAAACTGAATTATACTTTCTTTCCAGTCTTACTTAATCAAGTGTCAATGCTTTCGCAAATAATGAGAGATCGTACGTCGCGATATATCTGAAAAATTTCACGCGCGAGATATCTTCGCGTTCGAATTGAATTTTCGTTATAAAACGTTCGTTTTTCAATATTGACCGAGCACACTGTCGTCACCTTCCTCTAGCCAGAAAATCGGCAACGTCAGTCGATTTCATTCGACATTTTGGGACATCGACCCATTTCTATCGCGTTCATTCCAACGTAATGAAATAAAATCAATCGGATACCGAAAAAAAGGGAACAAAAAAAAAAAAAAAAAAAAAAAAAAAAAAAAAAAAAAAAAAAAAAAAAAAAAAAAAAAGAAAAAATCAGCAGGAAAAATAAACTTGCGTTTCTAACGAGGAGCTTGTGCACGGTGATTTCAGAGGGAGATTGAATTTTCTCGACAGCAGGGTACCGAGGCGTTTAGATTGGCGTGAAATTCTGCCAGGGAAATCCCGCGGAATTCGACGTTACAGTTTGTAATGGATTTCCATAATGATGGTACGCGACGAAAATCTTTTTCCCAGGCACGTATATATATCCCGCGGCTGCGAGCCGTACAGCTACACGATCGCGATTCATGAATAAATAAGAAACAACTTTCGAAACAAGTTGGCTGAAGGCTACGAAGGCACAGCCGTGTGACCCAGCGATTCTAGAAATTCAGTAACTCCGGCCGCCTCTAGCGCGAGCCAGCCCTCCCTTTATTCTTTCGACCTGCATTCACCACCCCAGTTTCGAGCTCGACACACCCCTCTCTTACCTTCCATCTCCTAACCCTCGTCTCCTGTATTTCCTCCGCGTCCCTGCCACTGCCACCTTTCTTCCTCCTTTCTTCGCGATCTTATGATTCCCCGAGTGGGTGTCTTCGAAATTTTCATACATTATGCAAACACCACGTTCCACCCGCGACTAACCTCTTTTTTCCACGCTTCTATTTATCCCGTCGCTCACTTACACAACCGTCGCTTTCCACCTCGCCAGACATTGCCGGTGCAATTCTTCAATCCTCTTTGCGAAAAAGCGTCACGTTTTTCACGTATTTCTCTCTTTTTTTCTTTTTCTTCTTTTTTTTTTTTTTTTTGCACGCGCCAAAACCCTTCACTGCTAACGAATTTCTCGCTGCTCGACTCGGTCGAACGTACGAATTTCAACTGCCGGTCTCGACTCGAGTTTCATTGGGTTCTCGAATTCGATTCTCGCGCCGCGTGAGCGACAACTTCACTGCGATCAATTCGCGCGCGGCAACATGGCGGCGTTCCACGGCTCCCGCGTGGAATTCAACGTTTGCCCGCTTTGAATTGTCGTCGCGTTCGCGCACGGGCTGTTTTACCTTCGCTTGTTCGAAGATTTTAACTTTGTTTCGCGAGTGAGAGTACGTATGTTTTCGAGTTTAGAGTGCATACTCGCGTTTTTGACGCGGAGAATCGCCGAGGCAGCGCGCCGGTATACAAATTGATTTTGCCGCGTCGTTAGCAAATTTTCTGGTGAATAGATACATGCTCGGAATTTTGTCTCTTTTTTTTGTCTATTTTGTATTTCTAGTATGATAGAATGAACGTGACGAATGTTTTAGATTCGAATCGTTTCGCGTGGGTGTGAATGCTAGTGCGGAGAAAATGTTTAACAACTCTTTTTATTTTTGCGAAATTGAAGGAACAATATCATTAGGATGACGACTTCAACTTCTCCTAGTACATATGGTAAGTCTTGATTCGATGATTTACAAACTCATAACGACAGTGAATTGACAAGTGACAATTACAGGTTATAAATCATTGTATAAGCTCTCAACGAATTTACAATTTTATAATTCCACATTGAACAATTTATAAAATTTATTTGTAAAACATTGTTTGTTTTACAAATTTATTGATTTTATTATCAAGCAGACGAGAAAAATCTGTATGCATCGATAACCTATAATTTGTCATTTGCAGAATTTTACTTTACCGGCGACACATGTATCTACATTATAAAATAATTGTTAACCTTCAACAATTTATAAGCGTGTACGATCCTTGACATAGGTTAGGTTAAAATTATTTCCGTCGAAATGGATGTAATTTTACTCCAGATTTTTTTATTCGAGTAATTTAATTACACCGGGTGTTTCTCATCGAGGTGTCGCTTCGATCGATTCCGCGAAAAAGGAGAACAAAAGATGAATCTGTGCTTGTTAACAAACGCGGCGCATTCGATAATGGCTTTCTCTGATACTCATCAAGCTCTGCTGATTCGAGTATTATTCATTCGGCTATATATCCCGGCTCGTACATTTTATTATTTCGTTTTCAGCGTTAAAACCGCGCCGGCGACGAATCATCTCTTCTATTTCTCATTACTCTTCGTTATATTTCTCGCTAGAGTCGCGGGTCTGGCACTCCAATCGAGGAGCCCGGGATTTTTCAATTGAGTTTCTCTGCCGTAAAATTAAAAATGGAACTCCACCGTGGATATTATATTTTCTCATTATTCCGCTTGCTGTCGCTCATCCTGATGGCATTAATTTCTACTTTACCGATTCCATTCCAAAATATTTTTCCAGTTTTCCGCTAGCGTAATCATGTGCAATTAGGAAATATCTCCATCTGTAGAAAATGAAGAAAATTTTGAGATATTGTTTAATACAATATTATAATACCTTAGTAGATATCTAAATCGAGTGTTATTTCAAATTTTAACGTTTAGACTTTTCTGAAACAATAGAAATTACACTTTTGCTCGCAAATATAATTTAACCAAAATATAATTTATATTTTTTATCAAAATATAATTTATTACGGAACTTGTCACTGACCTAAATAACAGATACGATACAAAAATTTACATATTGATGTTAATTTCCTTCGAATGTTAATTTTTCAAATTATCTATCAAGTACTAGAGACTCATACCAGAATACTCGATTAAAATTCTCGACGCATCGATCTCGTTCTGCACACCTTTCAATGGAATATTTAAAAGTGATTTTTATTGATGGGAATATTTTTCTTAGCATAGATGCGCTTTGGTTTGACGTATGGAGATTTGTTAGCAATACTGGTTTTTAAACCAGATTCCATTAAGAGGATTGGATGCCTGTGTATTTGGATGAATCGTTTTCATTTGATTTCAATCATCTTGTCTTAAATTCGATTTCACCTATTGCTTTCACCCGGTAATACGATCTCGTCAGCTTCAGACCAGTAATATCGATTGCACCGAGAGTTATTGCAGTCCAATTTAAAATGTAGAAGGAATTACCGCGGCACGAACAACGATTATTAGTAGAAATATTAATGTAAGAATCTGCCAATAAGATTTTAAAACGTCAAATCGCTTTTCAATCGGATCCGATTGCCACGAGTGCTTCAATCAATGTCATAAATTATTACCGCAATTTAATTTTTAAACTCGTACGAACATCTCGCACGAGTCGTTGGAATAAATACTGACGTGATTGTTTTACTGATAAACGAACAAATACGATATATTTTGATATGAATTCAATCGATTCGATTTGAATTCAATCAGAGTAATGGGTTCGGTTTCTTGATATATGAAGTCACGCTCATTTCACAAAGTTCCACTGTATATCGTTTAAAAATGGAAAAATTATTAACTCTGTGACGTTAGTTTCTCATCTGTCTATCTTGTCTTCCTAATTTCATATTCAAATGTTTTTCTTTTTTTTTTTTTAGAACGTTAGATGTCTCTTTTAACGTTGAAACAAGAGTAAGTTCGAAACACAAAAAAATTGTGACAGAGTTCAATGTTTACGAGTAATAAAAAAAGAAAATCATCAAGTAATAAATCGAATTACAATCAACATCTTAAAAGAAAAAACATCTACAAGAAATTATTCAAAAGTCAAATTCACAGTATGTACGAATATCGATCACTCGTCGCGGAAAGTCGATATAAACGAAGGAAAATCGAGTGGATCCTTTAAACCATGCCTTTAACGTGTCGCGTATAGATTGCAAACGATCCACGGTTCTTTCTCATTTCTTTCACGTTCCACGACGATAACTACGGCAAAGTTCGGGATCACGTTGAACTTTTCAATCGGATCTGATTGCCATGAATTTAAATATTGCTCGTTCCCACAGCCGGCGCGCACAAACCCTCGCGTTGTAACGCGAATATTCTGAAAAGTTTTCCGCGTTCTTCGACGTTCCACCCGGTTACAGGACGCTTACAATCTTCGACAGGTCCTGTGTTCCTCTCATAATCCTTTTTCCTCGATTCTCCTTTCCTTCCTTGTTCGGCGGGAACTTTTTCATCGATTAGCATGATTGCATTAAGCATGCAAATCCAACAGAGATGATTGTTCCTGCCTTGGGCAACCCTTCTTTCGATAATTCGATAGCCATTCCTGCAGGACGATCACATCAACGCGTATTTTATTAAAATTATCGAACACTGAGCTCTACGAGCGTTTGACATTTATTAGAGTGGCCTTTCAATGATTCATGTGCAATAAAATTTCATTCCGAGTCTACCGACTTGAAATGCGTGTAATTTAATTAATCTGAACCAGCTACGAAATTTTGATTCTCTCAGACTAGATGTTTAGTGAAAAAGTTTAGAGAGTTGAGAGTATCTTTGGACTCGAAGAGACTGGAAAAATTTCTCACAGAAATTTGAATAGAATTTAACTATGCAGCATGCAAAAAGTTATTAGATGATTGGTTATTTAAAATATCTTGGGTTTCTGTTACATATCAATGAATTTTAATTAATTATGCTGGCACACTCACAATAAAATTCTTTTATAGGACTGTTGAAATTTAAATTTTTGAAAGTTGTTCGAAACAACGTACATACATTCATTTGTAAGCTTCGATTCGTACGTACATACGAGAAGGCAATACTTAGGTCGAAACTCCAAAAAAGATGGATACTGAAATTTCTAATGTTCAGAAAGGATTAGTCACTTTCAGTGAGCAGGAGAATTTATTTGAAATTTTCTCCATTATTTTGCATGGCTAGTCTCTTGTTTAATACAGGCGAATGTCGCGTTGCAGCATTATGGTTTTAGTAAACATCGAGATTTTCAAATATTTGTTCGGGGAACGGTAATCTTCGACGTGGATACTCGCTGTTAGCTAACAGCAAGCCGAATGAATAAATGTTACTCGTCAGCGTGTCCTAACGTTATTAACAACAAGCAATGCCCGTGCTAATATGTATGTACACTCGCGATATCGCGAAGCGCGTTTTAACGTATAAAATGAAGTGAGAGCAGGGGGAAGCGAGCGCGAATGGTACTTTCCATAAGCGGATAATTGTTATTTATCTACCACCAGTTTCGTCAATGTTTGTCAGAGGGTTTCGATTTATTTTTCCGTACGCCATAACTGCGCTTTCGCTCGTGTGCACCACGGACAGACAGGCGCGAACGCAACAACGTATAATTTCTGTCGACCCAGTTAACTGAAAATGTAAGAGGATTATGAAAACCTGGCCAGCGCGCGAATTTTCCGCCGCGATTTTCGCGACAGTCGATGCACCCAGGAAAATGTTATTAAACAATCGTTTAATTACGGCCTCGAATACCATGGCCGGATTAATGTCCGCGTTGTTAATTGCGAAAATATCGTTGCTCGTAAAAATAAAAAGAAACATATTCAGGAATTTTGGAAAGCTTTCATCATTTCCCGTCGTTTTCTTCCGTCGCTCGTGAATTACTATCTCATATTCTTCAAGTCGGTGTTCAATCCTTGATGGATGCGAATTTCAAAAACGTTGACAGAGCGTTGAAAGACTGACAATCAATACAGCGAATCCGGAATTTTATAAGAGGAAAATTAAATAATAGAAAACACTGAAAGTAGTGGATTTCAAATTGGAACGTTTACACTAAAACTACGTAGACAATTTTATGATTAATGAGATGTTACAGTTTCGCTGTAACTCAACGCATCCCTTGTTTCCAGAAAACAAGTCAGTATTATATTATTTCGAATGGAGATGAGTAAATAAACTCGTCCGTTTCTCTGTAATTTCTGTCGACGTTATTATCAAGCGACAACAATATTTTAAATTCAAACTCAAACATATAGAAATCATCCAATATGTACACGAAATGCGATAAAACACCAAAATACGTACTTCACATAAATTCCGTGTATATCCGTTTGATATTTCGATAAACGAGCGGAATATAAGAGGGACAAATCCGCGTAAGAAGAAGTGTGTATGGAAAAATGTTGGGACCGATCCTCGAAGCGTATCTTACAGCGGTCGTTTCTCGGACTTCGTTTATCCTCCGTTGCTTTAAATATCAATGAACGTCGGGAAAGTTCCAAGTCGGAACGCGACGAACGAATTTTCCAACTATTACAATAAAAATGCAAATGCTCGCGGTGCAACGTTATTTATAACACGCGTGCATTAACGTATTCCGTCATATCTGCGCTTGAAATTCAAATTTCCATGATTCCGCGTACCATTAGAGATGTGTGTGCGTGTGTTTTTTTTTTTTTTGGTCATGCACGGTCATGTCGAATGAAAAAAAGCGTTCTCTAACGATCGTCTCGCGAGAATTATTCACCTTTTCCACCGAACCGTTTCGTCCGCCATGTACATATTCTCCCAATACTGCGAGAAACACATTTTCACGCTTAACCCTCTATTTTTTTTCTTAAATATAAAAAAATTTATGCAATGGAAAGTCAACAGTTATAAACCTATATATGCAGATTAAAAAAACGTTTACCAGTTTAAACAATTTTATTATAATTGAAGTAACAACGGTTTACAATATTTGCACTTCTGTGCATAAAAGCTTAAGCGTGAAATTCCATAAAAACAGTTTGCACTTGGCGTTAAACATAGATGTATGTTTGGAACATTTTATTTTATTTTATTTTTGGAACTCCTTTACACCCCGGCATTTTGCAGCGTCCTCTGTTGCCCGTCATCAATATTGTTATTGGTTATCTCAGAGACATTACATAATTAAGACGTATACGTCATCTTGTGAAAAAACTAAAATTATTTGGTAAAATGTCGATGTATTAGCATGTGATCTGAAAGTTACACGGGCCCACAGAGAGTTAAATTTCGATATATTTTGCTCCGCGGAGAGTCATCGAGAAATTATATTCAAATTATATCTCGCGATGTAAAGGTGCGTGTTTGGCGAAAAAATTTTGGATTAATGAAAATCTCTTTCGGATGAAGCGTCAAGTGCAATCATGTTTTTAGCAATGTATGTGAAAGTCAGTTTCGATTTTAATCGATTTTCGATTTCTACGCTATTTCTTGTGTTGTGTTTATTAATTCTTTCATTCAGTTTCTCCGCAATTAATATAACACTCCGCGTAAAAGTATTATATTTGCCCATGTAAGTGAACTTATATTTCAATTTGAAATTGTTACGAAAAGTTCTTTCGAAATTTATGTGATACAATACGTGTTATAATTGCGTGACAGAATTTTTGTTTTAGAAACTGTTTATTTCAATTCGATTCAGTAGAAAATTGTATTGTCGCCAGAAATTTTTGCCAGCCACCGTTTGGCAACGACACTTTCAAAAAACAAAAGATTTATTCCGATATAAATTTCACCCTTTGTTTCGTTGCTCTGCTCGAAACAACGTTATAATTAAACCGCGGATTTTTATGACGGTACGAGAAATTAAATATGCACAAATACGCAAGTGAAATTTATATATCCAAAGTATAGTAATTCGTTAACGATGAAACAGATCAATTATTTCCATAGAAATTTCCGCAGTGTGCATAATTACAATATTACAAGCGACTACGAAACGAGCCAACAGTATGCGTATTTATACCGTTGCAACGAAAACAATATTTTATTGTTTTTATATAATATATAAAACGTTGAAGAAAGCGCGAATAAATGTGCCGAGACAAAAGAATATGGCGCATAGTCTATAGTAACTTAACTTTAATTCGGACGAGAGAGAATTAAAAAAAGGTTGTTGATAATTGGCTGATAGCCTATTGGAGAAGCGCAATTGTTGAATCCGTGGACCGCATTCTACAACATTATGTCGGCTCGATCGAATGGAAAGCACGAATACTAATCAACAGGGACATGGATAATTAGAAATGGGCATCATTAATTAATCATGGTGATTGATTGTCGTTCGTGGCCCCGGATGCGAACACGGGACTGAACAAGAACCGGAAATCGAGTTCTGTCGCGAAGGGAAGCGCGAAATTTGTGCGACGCGTCGGACGAAATTTATTATAACGGCGGTGCCCCCACACGGCGATCGACGTGCAAAATTTCACGAGCCATCGTAAACGTTGACGTCGGGGAACCGAATAAATCTCGTCTCGTGTTTCTTTTTTCTGCGAGCAAGTTCGCAAAATTATTCCCGCAGTTTCTTTCGAATGCTTGAAAAGATCTAAACGCGGTCTAGTTGTGACATCGTTCAATTGAAATCGAATATTTACCGATACACGTCGACGTAAATAATCGTATCTGCGACCAACTGTCGACCAACGTACACATTAATAATTCTGAATAATGAATTAGAATTTCATCGACGATATTCTGTCACAGAGCGATAAATTCGAACGGTTGATTTCGCGTCGTTCGAGTAATTAACGAATTGTGTCCGGGCGGGAGTTGGAGAAAGGTGAAGAAAAGTAGATAATGCGATGTTGTTTCATTTAAATCCAGTTCTATTCATTGGAAATGTCGCAAAAATTGGTACAAAGGACAACGAGAATGCAATTTTCGTCTCGTCGGTACGTAATATTCGCGCTTCAAGAGTTTCCATCGTACTTTCGCAAATTCTTTAATTTGATAACGCGACACAACGATAATCAAAGAATGTACAATAATGCGAATTTTTCTCTCTTTGGTTGCGTGAATATTTAATGAATTTTTAATCGTAATCGCGAACATCAGAAAGCGAATAAAATAATATATACAGGATGTTTCGCTTTTGATTTATACGATTCTTTACAGCTTTGAGGAATTTAATACAGTGATCTTTCATCATCAAGTGTCTATACTTTCCTATTTCAGAAATTTTCCCTTTGATTTTCACTAATTTTTCCAACAGAATGATAGTATTATTATCGTGAGTGGTTTCTATAATATTATTCTTCAGAAAGTTTTGTAGAAAAATTATCATCGTAAAGTTTTAATTGCAAAATAGGCATTTCGAGTAAATTAATTTCAGATATCCATAGTAAGCTTTCAGTTGGCTATTAACTACTGTTGTGAGATCCTGAAACACTCCTCAGGTGATACTGAGATGTTTTATGAATCCTCGATTAAATTGGGCTTTGTAACTACAATTAATAGACTTCGAATGTTTATGCGTTTTAAGGATGCAAAAATCCTCGAAATATACAATAATATACAAGAATATGTAAAATATCCAGAGAATAATTAATATCTATTTTAACAATTCTTTGTAGGTTCCATTTCCTTAGCTAGACTTATCCGCAAACGACAAAAACATTTAAAGTTTAGCGTCAGCATGAATGATCAACGCATTCTCTCTCATCATAACAAATAAATATAACGTGATATCACAATTTCATTCGTCATACGTAACGCAACGTTAAAGTCTACACAGTTATTAAATAATTTCATAGTCTCGGCGAGACAGAGAGAGAGAGAGAGAACTCGAAATTCAAACAAATACCAGCACGCATTCGCCACGCGGATTTCGGTATCGACAAACAGATCAAAGGAATCGTAAGAGAGAGAATTGTTTGGCTTCGCGAACGCGAATGCCTCGCTTTCCGGAGTGTTCTCAGAATATTTACGATTCGCCCGCAGCCAGCTAAGTTTACGGTCGTGCAAGAAAATTGTTTGAAATGACTTGCAAGAGAGTCGGACGAGTCCTGAACTCGTTTCGTAAATGAGAAACAACAGAGCTGTCATCGCGGAATTTCTTGGTCGTGTGTTTCGGGGAAGGTTGCCTCTGTTCCTCCCGTTCATGACCAATATCCATTGTGTCGTTCCTTTTATTTTTTCGTTTTTGTTTCTCTCTCTCTCTCTCTCTCTCTCTCTCTCTCTCTCTCTGTTTCTCTCGTCCTACTTTTATATCCGCCGGACGATTTTCCCAAGCGAAAACAACGCTTTTGATGATGACCGAGAGTCAAAAAATATGGCGCGTTTCAACGGACGGATCAATCTCCCGTGTTTTGAACTATCGTCCGAGTTAATTGAGTCTTTCGGGAAGTTACGAACAAACCGTACAGTTGGCCGAGAACACGCCGAGACGTTAACTATGCAATCTTTCAATTAGAAGCTCGCCTAATGGAAGCCGAGATGATTGTTAATCGAATCTGCCGGAGTTTCCACCGTAAACGAAACTCGGAAAGAACTTGTCTCGAAGCTCCTCGCCCGGTGAAAACTTGCACCTTCGTGCTCCGAGTTAGCAAAGACCGCACAGGGACGGCTTCTTCCCTACGATTCTGTCTACCGATGAAATTTGGTAACGATAAATTGCAGGCTCCCTTCCAGCGCTCTCCATGGTATATTCAACAGTATAGAAACGACTCGGTAATTCTTCGAAGCACGAAGTTTTTCTAAAGCCTCGAGTTTCTCTTAGCTTTCTCCCAGGATTTGAAGGAACTTTAGCCAATGGTTTCTTTCCTCTGTTGTTTCGCGGGAGAGCTGTTAATTTGAAAATTTGCGTTTTAACTTCGAAGTATACAACATATATACAGGGAGAAGAATTACAGATCGGATCAGACCAGTATTGTCCGCGTGCAAAATATACTTACAATTAGTGAATCAGTGTACGGAATGTAGGGCAGCGTAGTAAGCGGTATTAATTACCTCGTTCTAATTAAAACATTTAAACGCGTGCACAATTGATTAAGCGTAAATGCAAAGAACCAGACTCTCGACCGGTTTCTGACGAGTGACTCTCCAGTTTATTTTCGCAACGACCGCTCGATTCTCACGAATCAGTCACAAAGTTAAAAATTACACATTGGAAAAAGAATAAGTAACACACGTAATCTATATAATAGTAACTGCATCTATATTTCACTGTATCTACAATTATTTGGATCCTGTTACACGTTCGAATCGAGCGTATTAGCATTTTATAATATCAAACGCTTGGCATACGAATTAAATGAAATTCGACATGATCGAAAAATGATATTTATTTCTCATAAAGTATTTGTGTAGACTTTACAAAGATCATTTTTATACTCTTATATTTATACTGCAAAATGTTATGAACACGGTATTTATAAATTTAAAATTAACAGAAAATGATGGAAGAACAGAATTAATAAAAAATTAATAAAAAAATGAAAGAACAGAATTAATAATTCAACAGTCCTTTAGGAAACGCATGACGTGTTCCAAACATCATTGTCATGCATATCAATAAATTCTCAGTATACCACCGTTCATCGATACATTTTTTTTTCTCAACAAGAAAAGTTTCAAACACTTCTACGTATTATCTTACACACGTGCCGCATCTACAACTTATTCATTGAAGCCTGAACGTATCATTAAGAACGTATCTTAATAACAGTATACGTGCGCTATCTTGCTGCCTGGAAGAGTAGAAATTCCCTCGTTCGAAAAATTCTCTGGCTTGTCGCTAATTTTTCGGATCATCTCGAGGCCCGACTCTCGCGATCTCGAGGGGGGAAGAAGTTTTTCGAGAGACTATCCGAAGACGAGTGGCGAAATTACCGGTCACGCTGCGGTATCGCGTACGACCAAGAACTCTCCGACGTTTCCTCGTCTCTCGAGTAGACGACTTTCCGACCGAAACAAAGCCACAGACGGATCGCGTCTAGTTGATCGATAACAAGGATTAATTTGCCAGTGGTGCGGCTCGCGCGCCGATTCCCTTCCCAACGAAAGACAATGAACCCCGAGGAGCAGCCCCGCTACGGGGGGAAATCGTGGCTACGTGAAAATTAGAAGAGCGAGTTTCTCCTCGCCAATTGATTCCTGTATTTTCCTTGGGAAAACATCGATTAAGCGACCGCCATCTCATCATAGGTTTAATCGATCCGGTTAAAATATTATTTACCTCGTCAACACGCGACTCTCTTCAACTTCGCCGCGTAACAACACTACAACTTTTTCTTTCGCGTAACTTCGAGATTCAGGCTGTTCGTTTGATGTTCAACAGTTCTGTCGACAGTTTACCGACAGGTGAAGAAATCTGTAGGACAGTAGTAAGATTTGACGAATCTTAAAATAAAGTATCGTTTGACGAAGCTTCTCGTTGAATTTCTGGCGGAAATTTGGCCTTAATTGCCAATAAATCGATATGATTTTGTAGAATGCAAATTGTTCAAATTGCAGATTATTCACAACGCGATTGATATTTTTCGTTATAATAATAATAGATTTAAGAACTTTATATCTTACTCGTAAAATCTAAACGGGGAAAATAATTTCTCCCCCCCGAAAATAGAACCTTATGAAAATAGAACTTGATGGAATGAGATTTATTTGTTCGTCTCGAACTTGTTACGATGAATGGAATATTTGAGTTACACGGTTAACTTTGGACATATGTGCAGTAACCACGAGATTACACGAGGAAAGTGTTTTGAATAGATTCTAATTAGAGTTCACGTTATACCTAACAATGAAATGCAAATTTACCATGTTTTCTTCCATTTCCACACTCTCATTTTTCCACAATGAATTTAAATAACTCTTACAATTGTATACTTTTGTCGATGCAATTTTGCATCACTAAATTGAAGTTAAATGCTAATAATGTTAATAATTCTGCGTTTCGTAAAGATTCCTTTCCTTCGTAGAATGCCTGTTTCTTTGAGATTTGAAAACAATCGTTGACAAAACAAACTCGGGGAAAATAAGCAGGCGGATATCCAAGGAGCTCGACTTATGACGTGGATGTACTGAACTAATTTCCGTGCTTTCAAAAGCTTCCTTACCTCCCGAATGCTTATCAAGGTTCCGCAACTTCCAAGATTAAAAATCACAACGTGAGCGCCATGAAATAAAAGGTGAACATTCCCTATCCTTTCAAGAACATGACTCGATTTGATAAATCTACGAGCAAATGCTGTAACGTATAAGATGAGTTAGGGACTCTTCAACTGTTCAGCAACAGTTCGATTTGAATGAAGAACGTGCTGAAACGTTTGCCTCGACAGTTGAATTGTCAAGAAAATTACGATAAAGTTATAACGCAAGATAACCTAAGAATTCTATTATCGCTTATCGATACTCGAATTTCAAAGGGGGGGGGGGGGCATTGAAACAGTCTAATGAATCTGCAGACTGACTCATCAGCAGTCTGATTTCGCAGAGAAGCATGTAAATTTATAAACACGGACGTTAAATAAATTCCGAATAAGTCGTCGCGACGGAATTCTACCAAATTATCTCACGATAGTTTAATTTTGAAGATAAACAAAGTACTTCGTGCGACCTCTGTGCGTTTCAATTACTCTTTAGGAAGATATCGCCGAAAATAAGCCAGAAACCAACCAAAGTCTGTCCGAACTTTCAAAACTTCGTCGGACGTTAAGAAAGAAAAAACGAGAGAAAAAGAAAGGAGGAAAAACAAAAGGCAAATTGGAACTAACGCGTGGCTAGCAACGTAAAAAAAAAAAAAAAAAAACACGTTCTATCGGGACGGAGAGAGAGAGAGAGAGAGAGAGTTTAATCCTGACAGCAGTCACGTGAAAATAATTACAGTCCAAAGCTGCGTGGCTCGTTCAGCGCGCGATAAATCAGCGTGCGCAACGGGTGTGAGCTTAAACGGTTGCGTACAGAGCGAACGCGGTAATACAGAAAATTCGTGCTGACATTCCGTCGACATTTCCGTGTAACTCGATCGTTCCCCACTCGTTGTATTTACATTCTGTTGAACCCGGAAACACGCCGAGTGCGAACACTTCCCTCCCCCTTTCGGCCTCGTTTCACGGAGGCAAGATCCAACCCGGGTAAAGTAAGGGTTGGAAAGGTTAACGAAAATAGGGTCGTAAGAAACACTCACCCTCATGGTCGTAGCCTCACATGGTTCCCCCGTTGCTGAAAAACACCTTCAATCCGGCAGTGGATCACGAGCCTCGTGCTTGTCACCCATTCGCCATGCCGGTGCAACGATCGATCATCGATGAGCAACTTTCGCGAACCGTTCGATACTTCGACCGAAATTACGTGTCTCACTTTCACACTGTTACTTCGTTTCGAGGAAACTTTCGATCGACAGCTCGTCACAATTTCGTTTTCGACACAACAACAACGAGAAGAAGAAAGAAGAACGAAAGAAAGAAAGAGAGAGAGAGAGAGAGAGAGAGAGAGAGAGAGAGAGAGAAAGAGAAAGGGAAAGAGAGAAAGAGAGAGAGAGAGAAAAGAAAACTGACAGGGGACGAGATCGAGGGGGAAGTTAACTAAGAAGGAGGTTTGACCTCGTGCGGTTACGGTTTCACGGCGATAGAACACTCGAGCGATAGAGTAGGAGAGGGATGCAGAGGGAAGCGTGGAGTTCGCGTCGTCTCGATGCGAGAAGGAGCACGAGCCAGAGGAGATACGAGGTCGTGGCCCGGCAGCCGGCGACTGGCTGCTGCTCGAAAGCTCGCAAGCTCGAACCAGTCGGCCTGGCTAGGCGCAAGCTCCCTACTCAGCCTCCAAAACCCTCCCATGTGAGGCTGCCGATGCCCCTGAATTTCTTCGGCGTGTCACCGCGAAAAATGCTGCTGCGCGCTCAGACCTCCCCTACGCTCGCCTCTTCTAACCTTCGTCGCCACTTGCTCGCTTGTCCGCAATGAGTTTTTGTTGCTTCGGCCGTTGTGTTCGACCCTTTGTTGTTGTCCGTCCCGGCGTCTATCTATCCGTTTCCCGCCGCTACGGATTAACGCACGTATAAACCTTTGCCGGGCATCGGCGCTTTGAGCGTGTCGCTCGGAACAGATGGAACGCGAACGGTTCGGTTAATTAAGAAAACGCGTTCCTCCGCGTTTGGACGATTTACAAAGCGCTTTGACGCGCCGTGCCTGTGAAATCGGATTCGGTTAGGGCAGAGAGGCACTAGACGTAACTTACTGAGAAATTCCGTCAGCTTTGTAAACGTTAAGAAACGCGCGCCTCTTCGCGAGCGAGTGTGCTTTCGCGGAAACGAGGAAACAAATGATACAAAGGGGGAAGGCCCGTTGTCGTTTGATGGTTACGAAACGCAGATTTCTTTTTACGTCTGCTTTGAAACATACGGCTTAAAAATAGAAGGTTTCTAAAGGTTATGAAACGTACGACGCTATTCACGGTACACGGGTCTCCTCTTGCTGCCTTTGTCTCTATTCTCGCGTTTGCGATTTAATTTCTTCCGCTTGACGCGCGCATATTATGGCGTGCAGAACACACGACGTATATCTTCGCTCTTCGACGAAGGGGGACGCGCGGTTTTTTCCCGCCAATTGTTCATCCCGCTTACTCGAGCAGCTGATTCTTTCTTCTTCTTTTTTTTCTTCTTCTTCTTCTTTTCTTTTCTTTTTTCGTGCACAAGTGTGTCGAGGATAATTTCAAGCACGATCGCGATCGAAAGGGAGACAGTGGGAGGAAGAAAGTTCATCGATGCATCGCGAATTCGACGATCCAGCTAGACAACTTGCCTCGAATTACCGCGACGTGACTTTAACGTCTTCTGGCGAGCACGTCTTGTGCACAACTGCTCGACTCGAGTAAGCAGCGTGAAGCACTACTTCGCTCAATGCACACGCTTGCTTTTCTGAACGAAACTACGTCTCGATAAAACTATACTTCCAATAACACTTCCCGTATATTTGCCAAAGCTGATTTGCATTCGTTTGTGCATTTCAAAATGTTCCTGCGTGAAAA
Source organism: Frieseomelitta varia (assembly GCF_011392965.1). Classification (NCBI taxonomy): domain Eukaryota; kingdom Metazoa; phylum Arthropoda; class Insecta; order Hymenoptera; family Apidae; genus Frieseomelitta; species Frieseomelitta varia. The sequence goes on from NW_025110763.1 coordinate 509,117, forward strand.
ATTATTCTCGTCGTGTTACAAATAGACTGTAAATATTTTTTGAAGATATAATGTAATGAAAGCTATTTTGGATATTTTCTATACTTTCTCACATTATTATATATTTTCTTCTATCTACGTTACGCGCGATCTTGAAATTTCCTACGAAAATTCTGGACCTAAAAATTCCACAAAAGGCGCTTGTCGAAGGTAGCTCGATTTTTTGATAGAATTAATTTTAACAGTGTATATTAATCGAGGACATAGGCACGTGCAGAATTTCACATCCACCGGAGGATCTGAATTACATCTAACGACCGTGTTTCATTTGAAATCTCTTTTAACGTGAAATGGACCGCGGCTTTCGAATGTTAAGATTATACCTGCCGCGCGTTAATTATTACTTCTTTGGGCGAGATGCGTTCGCTTGAAATTCTCATTATGCCGTACATTATGAAGTCTCAAGCGTGCACGTCGGACGTAGTTGTACATGAATCTGGCGTAATTACGAGCGACACTTGGTTTCGTCTAAACGGTTCTTTGCCGGTGATAATATCAAGCAACACTTTCAAATCTAATGCCAGATTTGTTTTAGCAGCACGTACCAGCGAGTTAAATTAATTGTAAAATTATATTAAACGTTTTATACCGTTGTTATACCTCGGCCCTCTGCCTCTGAAATTCAGAGCGTTTACAGAAACGTACATCTCTGTCTACGTTCCGTGTAAATCCCTCGTGGAAATTCACTGTTCCCCGCAAGTCATCCTTGTTAAATAATTTCTGGATTCAGTCACGTGTGAACCCTTTGAATGCATTAAATTGCACGCAAACCGCATGAAAAGTTCCATCGTTCGTTTCAGAGCTCTCAAGGTTGTTAAATCGATTTAATTTGTTGCGTTAGGATCCGACTAATTTTTTTCTTTGTTCTTTGTCGAGGAAGAAGAAGAACAAATTTCATCGTGACTTTTCATTCGAACATAAACTCGAGGGAAATTAATTTGTGGCTGGTCGTCGAGACGTCGAGAAACAAGTATTGTTCGATAATTGACCATAAGGGGCTTTACAGTTTCGTCTTCCTTGCATCTCCGTATTGGTGACGTTCGTTCAACTTTATGGCTTAAGTTTATGTTTTCAGTAATATTTAACGAGATTGGCAAATTCTATATACACGTTTGCATATGTAAATTACCATGAAAATCTGGCTATGATTTAAATTATATAACGTGTTAATTACACGCAGTAGCCACCGGGCAATGGTCTCTTGGGTCCCATGTTTAAATTAATTATACGCTACGCTGTTTTGAAAGGAAATGATTAAACGTATTTCCTTACGTTTCCTTGATTTTATTATTCATGCCAATAATCTATAAAATTTTCCACGATATCGCAGCAACATAACAGAACGTTTAAGTAAAGAGTTACGAATTATTGTTACGGAAGTGTAACAATTTAAATTGATTAAAAATTGTGTCTTACAAATTATTAAAAGCGCAAGACGATTGACAAGGCTGCGTGCGATTCCAACTGTCTGATTATTAAAGTCTTCGCTGCGATCTATAATATTATAAAATCGCGCTCGAGATACAAATCTGTCAATTTGCACAGTGTCACCGGTGCGAAATTGCATCGTTCGTCTGCATCCGGGCAAATTGAACGTGAAGACGTCTCCTCGCCCAATTTGCAAGATTTAATTAATTTCGTTCGAAACGGGAGCCCCCAGTTGTCTCGGGTGATCCCAAATTGAGTACAGGTCGACAACGAGGAGATTTCTGTCTTTAGATTTTGCTTCTAGTCACCCTGGCTAATGACTAATTCCGTGTGACTGTGTTTTGGTAGACGAGCGTGCTTTCATTGTGTCAACGTCTCTCTGCCGCTATTTAATATTTAACAATAAGGCAGTGCGGTTCTGGCCGGGCTGAATAACGTTTGAGACACCGAAGTGAGGAACTCGAGCCCCGGTTGTTTGATAAGCAACCTCTTGCATGTTGATAATTAAAGATGTTCATCAGGCTAGAATTATCGAGTGTGGATGCTGGAACTTTAGTTAACGAGATTGATGGAACTTTCGGTTAATAGAGCGTGATGCACAGCTGTCGTGTAAATTTAATTTAAAACTGTAGGATATTGTCACGTTGGTAAACGCGAAATTTAACAAAGTAATGATGAATAATTGGCCAGTTTCAGTCTATTGTCATATTACTGTTATATACATGGAACATTGATCACGCAATATGCCAAATAAAAGTCGCGAACGATTGATAAATTTATAGGTAACGCGTTTTTACGTGTCCATGAAAAATTCAAATGCGCGCAAATGCACAGAGCGTACGTTGCGCGCGTAATGTGCAAAATAAAACGTTCGTGGCAATATTTAGGTCGAACGATGCAGATTTTCATTAATATGCAGAAACTTTAATAATTTCGGAAATATAAATCAAACGTAAATATAAATTAATATCGGACAATGCGAACAGCGTGTACGAACGAATTTATTTTTGACGACTTGAAACGCAGTGCGGGAAGATCGAGAGATCGAACGTTCAAAGTTCCGATCGATAACCACGTAACCGGACAGAACCTGGCTTGCAACAAGCGCCATTTGCCTTTTCAAATATCCTCTTCATGCATCCTGTTCTTTTCTTCGAAAAAGTGCGCGCACACACATACACTCGATCGATACGCCGTTTCGAAGCACTAACCGGAATGATGGGATTTCGCAGCTACCACGACTAATTTCGATCTTTTTCTAATTAGCCGTCCGTGTTACGTTGAAGCGTGCCGTATACAGAGTTATTAATAAATTACGCTCCGCTTTTACTTTTCCTGAACTGGATCAATATCGTTCAAATGATTCTCAATGCAGTTCTCCAACTGTTCCACGTGCAACGACATGGAAAACGACAACGTCGAACGGTATTCGTACGTGATTCACACACTTTTTGTATCTTTTTTCTTTTCTTACGTTTTTGTTATACTTTTCGATATCAAGGAAAGCGAGGTAAGATAAGACACTTGTAGCGTTGTGACATTTATGAGAATAGAAAAGAAGAAAATAGAGATGGTGTGATTTACATCATCTGAATCACAGTCAGTAGAATCGAAGGATAGTTTGACTATTCTTACAGTTAGTAAGATTCCAGAATCATGGTGATTATATTATCATTGAAGCAGCATTGTCATTGAAGCCTACAGTCGTAGAAATATTCTTAGAGATATATCACAGTTATTGCGATCATATAGTTATTAAATTACAGTTAGTAGAATCAAAGGATAGTTGGACTACTCTTACAGTTAATGAGATTCCAAAATCATGGTGATTATATTATCATTGAAGCAGCATTGTCATTGAAGCCTACAGTCGTAGAAATATTCTTAGAAAAATATCACGGTTATTACGATCGTATGGTTACTAAATTACATTCAGTAGAATCGAAGGGTAGTTGGACTACTCTTACAGTTAATGAGATTCCAAAATCATGGTGATTATATTATCATTGAAGCAGCATTGTCATTGAAGCCTACAGTCGTAGAAATATTCTTAGAAAAATATCACGGTTATTACGATCGTATAGTTATTAAATTACAGTCACTAGAATCGAAGGATAGTTGGACTACTCTTACAATTAGTAAGATTCCAGAATCATGGTGATTATATTATCATTGAAGCAGCATTGTCATTGAAGCCTACAGTCGTTGAAATTTCTTAGAGATATATCACGGTTATTACGATCGTATGGTTATTAAATTACAGTTAGTAGATTACGAGTTTCCACCACGGTCTTAGATTGATTATAGAATCGTTTCTAGTAAAACTCCAAACGTCCCGTATTATCCTCAGTATGATCATAGTGTCGTTGGACCACACCAATCAGGATTATAGAATCATTAGACTACATCTGTCAAGACCATGAGACACTAAGATTACGCCTTGCAGGATCATGGAATCGCAGGATCACGTCTATTAGGATTACGTGGTTGTTGGATCACGCCTTCGGGCCGGGCGCTGGCAGCTCTTCGGCTTTAAAGCTTTAGGATAGATTGGTGGTTTATCTTTCTTGCTACAATGCAATAGACGTGGCTTAGTAACCTTGGTATACTATCAGATACTGGTCAGCTGTAGACCACAGGATTCACACATCATAATCCCATGTGTGCTTTCCATATGTGTGCTTCGATGCTGAATAATTTCATTTAACGTGTAGCTTCATGTTTTTATTTTACATTGTCCAATAATCGATCAGACATTGATGAGCTATAGATCACGAGATTCTATCATAATCCCATGTTTCCATACGTGTGCTTCGATGCCGTATAATTTAATTTCACGTGTAGCTTCATATTTTTATTTTACATTGTCCAATAATCGATGAGACGTTGATCAGCTACAAACCACAAGATTCTACGCGTGCTTCAATGACGAACAATTCAATTTAATAATTTAATTTGTAGTTTCATATTTTTATTTTACACGATTCAATAGTCGATCAATAATTAGGGATCCCTACGTACTCAACGTGACCACATTTTCCTGTTTCGTGCGTTGAAGTAATCGGTAGTAAGTAATCCATAGTTTGTAGTCTCACGTGTTCGATTGTGTACTTTTATTATCACGCACGTACGTGTACTTTTATCATCACGTACACTGTTTTAGCAATGCAGAGACGCCCTGCTGGGCAAGATCCAACTACACCGTGGCCTTGCTAGGCGTGGCTCAGAGATCTGATATTTTTCTTGGATACGTATAATGACCCCGTTACGCTCCGAGTCGTTGTTCTAGTTTCTTCGCGGCACCCCCGTTGGGTCCAATATCCTCGGAGTGGTCCGCGGCACGATCATGATCCATGACCGGCCGTACCATGCTGGTTCATGTCCCACTACTTTGCAGTTACTCATACTCGAATTGGACGGAATCATGCCATCCGAGTTTCCATATTTTTTGAGTCACGCGACTTTGGTCCGGTGCCATTGCGTTCTTCCGCTTTGCGTATCCACTATCTTACCTTCTTGGCACGCGTTTCTGATATTTCAATATTTCGAGTTTTCGACATCCGAAGTTTTATTTAATGCTCTTTGGATTACCGCGAAACTCATCAGAATTGTAGATACGAAACAATGGACGTTTTCTAGCTAATTTCTGACGATCCGAGGTCCCATTACTATAACTTGATAGCATCATATTTCAACTTTTAATATTATAATTTTAACATTGAAAAATTCTCGCACTATTCGTAGATCTGTATCGTTTGTACCTATTTCTGCGATCTTGTCTGCGCAAACAGCGTCGTATTCTGTATCATATTGTATTATACGTTTGCTCGCGCCGAATGAAAAGTTCAATCGTGAACATTTTTAAAGTCTCTAATATCTTTCAAAAATGATAAACGTGCGTTATCTCGCGTCTATCGATTTGATATGTACAAAAATATAGCACTTGGCGATGGGTTTCTTCTTCATCTTCGTTGTTAAACGAACGTAGCGTAATCGAGAGATGTGCGAAAACGCAGTAGAAACTACATTGTTCATATTCCCTTTAATGATAAATGGCCGCGATATATGTGGAAACGTGATTTAGTTTCCATCGCGTCCGGACGATAGTTTCGTAAACTCCATTTTCCTTCTATCCGCCTTCTTGGCAGATCGGCGACGACGATGATCGAGGACCGGAGAATATTCGAGAATATCCATTTATCTATATAGCGAATGGAGAGATCAATCGTTTGCCATTCATTCGTTTCTTCTTCTTTCTTCCTCTCTTGCACTGTTTACTAATTACAACATTCCGTTAATGACATTTCTCTGGATCGCTCCCAGGAAATCACTGATTTTAGTATGAAATTTCATAACAATTTGTATGCACAAGTAATTTCGCAACACTTATATACACACTTATAACTCTCGTTTGTCCATTCTGTTCCAAAGTCAAATTGATCTCGATTATTCCGTCAGAAACGAACTCTCTTCACTAAAAACAAGGTCGAATATATACCAACATCCGTCCCTTCTCGTACTGATAATTTCCACAAAAGTAAGCTATAGATTCTTCGTGGATTGACTTATGTACAAACATTTCCACCTGATCCTTTCCCACGCCAATTTTTACAGCCAGCAAAGTCGCGGAATGAAACGCGTTACTCTGTTTTATCGCGATTGATCTTGCCTCATTTCTCCTACTTCCGGGTGCCATCCGGATCGCTATATTTCACGCGCCAGCACGTCAACCGCCGTACGTGTGACTCTCTCCATACGCGAGCACGTTCGAAAATTAGGACCATTCGCATAGCGTTCTGGCTTCTTCCGCCTGCTGATTTATCCGAAGAACGAGAGAAAGAACGTAGTTGGGAGAGATTCTAGCGTGATTCGAAGGGTGACTGAGCGCGGTGCATCGTTGCATCCCGCCCTCTGTTCGCGTCTGTCGAGCCGGAAGGACATTTTAAAAGTGGCGCGAGCCTATTTGTCCGCGGTGACCTCGATGGTGTCGCGATAACGCGCCCTCACCGTTCTCTCGCTCCGTTCACTTTTTCAACGCTTTTCAGGATCCTCGGTGTCACTTCGTGTCTAAGTTTCGCCGTTCGCGGGACGGCGAAAGCAACGTTCTCGCTCACCCATCTGCCTTGTTCTCCCATCTCCTATCCTCCGCGATTAATGGCACTCGTTTTCTCTTCGGAACGCCGGACAGATAGAAGCGAGTCTGTGAGTCTGTATAGTTCTTTCTCTTGTGGCTAGGCTGTGCTCTAATGGACTTATGGCACGGAGAAGTTTGGAGCTATCACGTGCAAACGTATATTCGCAACTCGCGATAATTGGCGTATCAACGAGATGGGCACCTTGATCTCAATGTATGGTGTTATTAGTTTGGCCTGTGTGCTTTGTTTCGCTTCGTCGTGACGTTCATGATTGAGGTAATGTTTCTTCGTTTCAACGTAATCGACGTAAGTTGGCCACGAATGCAACGAACGAGTGATCTATTGAAAAATTACGATCGTCGGTGTCATCATTTTTCGTAAAATGGCAAATCGTTGCAACGAATTTAATCTGTTTGTCACAGTTAAATTTACGAAAATTTACGGAAATGTGTATAAAAGTTTGCGTTTATGTGAGTGTATTTACGTTTATAGGAGTTTGTAGAATGGAGTCGTTCTTGTCTGAGACTTTAATATTAATATTTCGGAGTGATGAATATCGCTTCGTTGGCGAACATGAACTTTACGATACGGAGGAATATTATTTCTATAGAACAAGCATTAATTGTTACATTAGAGAGGAGAGAGTTCTATTTGTTTACATGTCATTTAAATAATTAATAATATATAATAATATAGGATATAAAATAATATATAATATATAAATATATAATTTGTTAATATGAAACTATTGGAAGTGTCATTTGTTATTATCAATTCGTGTCACGGGGATATTTACTTAAACTCTTATTTCATTTATTTCGTCATCCGTTTATATCAATAATGAAGCTTGTTCAAATATTGATGAAATGGAACTTGGTTTAACTGTAGAACTACACGCAATTACGCTGTTTAGTCAGATATTTGACAGTCGGGCGAGCTCAACTCAGAGTTCTCAAAATTTTGGCCTGCAGTAACTGTTCTATATTAGCCAAGGGAGGTGCACGCTTAAATGTAGTTTCCTAATTAATCATACGTTTAAAATTTGGTCTTTGTTCCGGCTTCTATTAGCCTGCTGGACAAGGCTCGCTGATGAGTCTATTAATACCTCGAATGAACGCTTCCTCTTCCTTTTTCTTTTTCCCTTTAATTACAGAGCCGTATTACTTACGCTATTGTGATTCTTAATCTATCATGTAACAAATAATAATAACGTCAATAAGTTTATATGACGAATTAGTGACAAAAACTATGTATTGAATTAATAAAATTTATTTGCTCGATCCTTTTCACAATGCCATAATTTGAATGAACGTTTAACCATTATATTATAGTTTCACCCCGTGATAATTTTAAAGAGCCAAAATAAATTGTTTAATAGTATTTGGCAGTTTGAAGTTTATTAGGAACTTAAAATCATTAGGAATTGGAGCTCGAAGGTATCCAGGTCTAGAAAGTTTAAAATTACGTTCAAGAGAGTAAGGATGGCGTTGAATTTTAAGAGTATCGTCATACTTTAAAGGGTGGAGGACGTTAATAAACCTGCTAGAAATTAACAGTAAATTAAAACTACCTCTTATCCAACACAATCTCCCCATTCACAAAGAAATATCGTTCCTTACTTGCGTTAACGCTCGCGTTTTAACTGGCCAATTATTCAAATAGAAGGTAGAATTCTTCGAAAAATTGCCTTTACGAATCAAAAATTATCCTCCCTTTCGTGTAATTTCCGCAGCAGAAACGAAATTCTTACTTGTCTCTTAATCGTTTCTACGTGTGATCGAAGTTCGTGCCTGTTTTTACAATTATCGAAGAAAGAAATGAAACCGGAAAGTACGTGTCTTTCAAATCGTCGACGACAGATTCGTAGGGACTGTTTCAAGTATCGAAACCACGTTACTGGGCGGGGACGAAGACCCGGTTCAGAAACGAAGAGTCGATTTTCTGAAGGGAGGCGAGCAATTTAATCAAAACGGCAATTACCGTCGGTGCGGAAGCTCGATACGTTTCGCGACACGCGATCCTCTCCATCGATGGTGCTTTCTCTCTCTCTCTCTCTCTGGAGAGGGGAAAAAAAGAATTCCAAGATAATGGCGCGTGGCGCGGAGCCGGGATCCTTTTATTTCTGTAATCTCCGGGATATGGAGCAGCCGAGCAGGCGACAGTGGGAAGGGATCACGATGAAAGTGTATACAAAAGGAGGGGCGAGGGCTCTTACGGTCTTTCGACCTTTTACCCTGATCGTCAATTTTCATCGATTGCTCTTATTTCTCATAAACATCTCCATCCATCAAACACACCGGCGCGTGATATCACGGGCTTTATATGTATATGGGGCCTGGCTGCCATATCTCGGTGTGCCTCAAAAATACGGTGAACTTCCGGCGCGGAAAGTTGATGCTTAATGTATCGTTCAGAGATCGGCCGAACTTTGAAGCGAGATTATCTTCTCACTGACGGAATTCCCAATTTTGTAGAGAGGTGCATCTCGTTTTCATTCATCGAATAAAATGAATCAATGAATAAGATAAATAAAAAGAAGGGAAGAAGATCCGAAGAATTAACTATTAAGAATTGGAAGATACGGATCGCTATAATCTATCGATTCAAAAGTGGTCAGTATTAAAAGAGAATGAGTTAAAATTTATTCGATTTGCAGGAAATTTCTTACACGTTTCTACGATTGGTTTTTCACTTTCTAAGAAATGGCCGGACGTGAGATCGATCGTTGACAAACTTGTCCTGCGAACCTCGAGAATTTCGCGATAAGGAGACGAATCGTTTCCCAGAAACCGCAGTGTTCGAAAAATACGCGACAGGAGATTAAGTTGTTAGAGCAAGGAGAGTCGTAGTCTGTTATTTGTTGAGCGAGGACGAGACTTATTGATCGATCGAACTCGAGTCTAGTTGCACAATGAAAATTGAGCATTGCTAGTTAGCGTGCTGAACTTTAGACACATTTTCCATCTGCAGAGGATTCATTGTGTAGAGATAATTTACATCGTTTTATTATTATTAATTAATGTTTACAAGTCGGAAGTTATGGTGGAATTTTTTCGACGATTGTAAAAATTATTTGTTTATTTATTTGATTAAAAAGTTAAATTAAGTACATTACAATGTACGTTGAGAATATCGTAATGCTGGAAACTATGATCGAAATTTCTTCCATTGATAACAATTAATTCGCAAATCAAGTAAAAAAGGTCAAATTAAATTTTACAATGTACCGTGACAATATCTATTTGTAAATTAAATTGGTATCAGTACCGTATATAAATCTGAAAATCTAACGTTTGAAATTTATTTCCGGCAGTAAATATTTTCTACATACACACGTAAGATCGTTCTCGCACGTGGAACGCGATATATGCTTCGAAATTTAATTTTCGAAAATCACGAAGTTTACAAAGTCCGCCCCGAACGGCAGAAGCATATATTACAGTCTAACTCCTCCCGGTAGAAAATAAATTTTCAAAGGGCGAGTCTCGAAACACAGCGGGAATTTCAACCCGAAATTTGTTTCACAGTTGCCATTGACTAATCTAGCACCGCCGGTACAAATGCGAATGGCGTTGCCGTTTTACAAGCTCATCTCTTAAACGCCCTCAAGCTGTAACAGTCAATTTCGTCCGAGTGCGCGTCCTTCCAGGAACGTTTCGCATCTCGGAGCTCCCCTTGAAATGGTCACTGCCTTCGCGGTGGTTGTTGCTTGACCTAAAAACTGAGAGTGGACGTGGATAATAAAAAGAAAATTACACGAGCGCGAGAGAGTACAACTGCGATTTTCAACGAAAGAGCACGTTTACGGCGATGATTAATAAGGGGCATGTGAGAATTGAATGAAATTAATCGTTTTCGGACGGTGTAGAGAATTTATTGTTTCCTAGAGATACGCGAAACGCAGTTATCAATCGTCCCTGCGTCTTCTTTAGTTCTAGTATTTTTCTTATGGATGTAAATGAATTTGTATTTAACACGATGAGCAAAGGATCGCTCTTCGATGTCTTGGGGAGACAAGAAATCTTCCATTTTGTCTTTCTTCCCTTAGGGTAAATGTCGATCGTGATAGCGACATCAGCTTCTTCAACAACTTTTCATTTTTCATATGTTTTAGTTCTTTAGAAATCTATCACGGTGTATAAAATACGATGAGATTGCTATTGAAAAACTTAAAGACATAGCTCTGTCATGTGCTCTGCTTGAAACATTTCTATTACGCAAACTTATATAAACAAGTAACTATTTTCATATGATAAATATACAGCTATTTTTACATAAACTGTTACACAAATAATTGTCGCTATTGTTTCAATTAAATAAAAAATAGCAACGTGTACATTAATCCTTTGCACTGACAACTGGTTCGCCGTATACAATAATTCGTCGCTTTCTTTTCTCTTTTGAACTCGCCTGTATGATGTCGCTGGATAGAAATTATGAAGAAGCAATCAAACTTATCATTTGTTCTGCCTGGGTTACATTTATATATACTTGAAACTGAGAAAATATTGCAATTTTTGGACGTCATTCCAGCGCAAGAGGCTAAAGTAAAAAAAGAGGAAGGGAATTCGAACAAAAGAAAGAGAGCTTTCGTAGTATTCGAACAAGCTCGAATCGACCTAATTTCTCGATTGAGAATTATCAAATTGTTCGCGCGACACGCCCGTCATGTCCGGCAACGCTCTGCGTTCACTCGAAAATGTCACGTTATCGGGCGAACGCGTCGCTCACACGCCGAATTCACGCGTCACGCATAGAAACCTTCGAAGAATCTCTCATTAACCTGGCCCGGGATAAACGGCGCTTTGACCGATGTGGCAAAGGGTATCCGTATCTGCCTACGTCACCGCACGTTGCCCACCGTGGGGAATTACGTTATCCGCATGTGGACCTAATAAATGGCTGATCAGATGAATTAGCGTGCGGCAATAACCGCGCGTAACAAAGCGCGCTCGCATAACGAAATGTCACAGTATGAATGCGCAGGAGTCGTTAATTAATCAGTCCTCTCGCCTGCCGGCGTATTGGCCTGCTTGAATAAATGCCGGGGCATTGGAATCATCTCACCGCTAGGTGATAAATATCTCTGCATTATTCGTTATTCATATAACATGCATATATGCATACACGTACGTACGTACAGCGGTGGATGCATTGCGTCGGCAAAAGGGAAAATGGAGTCGGGCTGGCGGTTCAGCCGTGTACCGGTTAATTCGGTATAAATTTACATGTAATAATATTTCCGCTACGCTCTGTGGGAATCGAGCGGCGATTTTTGTCCCTGCGATGACACTCGCGTTTCACGGAGCAACGCGTGTACACGTGTGTCGAAAAAACCAGCGCATCTCGAACATCTCGGTTGAAGGAAGTTTCGGACAGTGGGAACTCTCGTTCTTTCTTTCGCGATTGTCACATTTCGAAATGAATAATATATAACGCCGATTGCAAGCAGTAAGATATACGATTTGATAAATGTATAATAAATGATTTATTCTTGCTGCTAAAGGAACATGTTTTTGACATGTTGAATATGCGTTCTGGTTGTTTTTCAAATCTTCTCAGTTCTTATGTCGTATGAAAAAAATGTTTCAGAGTGTGAAGGCGCACACCTTTGTCGTCACCTTTCTTCACAGTTTCTCTCTTGTTCGTCGTGAGAATTTGAAACATTACTAGCAACAGCTCGAGCAATTACGTCTGTTCTTACTTTGGTCAGATCGAAGCCACTGTGTTACGTCGTCATTACTGCACTCTTCACAACCAGTTTCTTGCAACATAGAGCATAGTTCCGTCATGTCCAACAATCTTTCACATTTCAACTATTTATATAATTGCATTGCATCTTTGTTTTCTTTAACAGACTAGGAAAGAAATATTTCCTATAGAAATTTTTTTCTACAGTTTCGTTTGAATGAGACTATAGAAAAAGTGTCATTAGGTCCAATTTTGTTAAATTGATTATTTTTGTTTAAATAGGCGAGGCCCGATTAATTAACTTTCGACCCCTGTTAGGTGATAATTCGTTTTAAACGAAGAATGAAGAGACTATTGCGTTAGAGTGACAATATATTTTTCAACGTGTCGAAATTAAAAAAGTATTTTATTCTACAAATTTTATTCTTTTTAGCCCAGAAAGATACAGAGAGAAGCTTATTTCGTAAAAAAAAGCGAAGTTTAAGTTTCAAAGGTTACGCGTATGATTAAATGTCATTCTAAAATTAGATTCCCTTTGACTTTCACGAACGATTCCTCGAGTTTATTCTAATAAATTTATTCTAATATGTCGTAACCATCTATGACTCAATGACAGTAGCCAAAGATTAATTCACGTTTAATGATCTATCGAATTGCACATAAATAAATCACAGGGATCTTGTATTTATATACGGACATTTTTCATAACCAGTTTAATATTCGAAAGTTGTACGGAGGAAGGGACTCGCGAATGTCACGTAACCACCGAGAGGTTTTCACAAGAAGCTGTTTCAATAGGGGCGACCTCTCGGATCTTGCGACTCTTCGCCTGAAGTCTTGTGATTCCTGTAATTTCTCCGCGAACCGAATCCCGGAGACAAAGAAACGAGGACGATGAGCAAGAGGGTTTCCTTTTCCTAGACCTCGAACCAGATTGCGGTTTCAAATACGGCTCGGTCCGGCGTCGTTTCGCGTGAAATCACCTGAAATTTGTCCCCGTGGTAATCAATCCATTATCCGGAACTACGATCTTTCCTCTCCGATCTCAAAATTTAACTCCGGCCGATATTTCAGGTCGATTCAACCCTCTTGGTACCTTGCAATTTTTTTTTATATATCATCCGGAACGTCTCCCGTACTTCTTGATTAGCTCTTTTCATTTACGAGTGTCCTCTCCCCTATTCCTTGGCATCTCTTTTCATTTTATGAGTATTTCCTCTCATAAACCCCCACCCATCCCTCAAAAACTTTCACACAAAAGTCTCTCTTTGTAAATCAAAACTATAGCTCTGCTTCTGTGTTTTTATTTTAGCTATTTCTTTTTGGTGTTTTCCGCCATTATCAGTATTATTTTCGCGTATCTCCAACCGGTCCTTCGCATACCGCAGAACTACAAAACGTGTGAAAAGAACGTGCTACTTTCCAGTAGAAACAGTTTCTTTTAACAATTTGAACATAGGAAAAAGAAGTATGTCAAAAGTATTTTAAAGTATTGTAACGAAACAAATATCGGCTCTTGGATACTTAAGGGGATGTAAATGTCGTAACAGTGAAACTTTGAAATTTTCAAAGTCGAGGTAATTGTATCGATACGTTGTTTCGAGCTCGTTGCGAGCACGCAGGATCTGTTGATAATGATAATAGATTTGCTCGTTGAATTTGTTTTGCATCAATTTTCAGCTAACGCGGAACTTTGTTGTTTATGATGTTGCTCGACAGTGGACCAATATTGACGCGGCACTGTGTTGCACTTAATTTGCATCAGTGAGATCGTTGGTTGAAAAGTTTCTTAGAATTGAATACGTCGTGCAGATTTTCGTTTACGAAATAATGTGTCCGTGATTTAACTGTTCAAACTTTGCCACCTTGTACGTTGAATCTCAAATAGTATAGATTAAAAGTATAAATGGCTGCAGTGATTTGCGTTCGATTAAAATTTTGTATTTTATCTTTAACCTTATTTCGTATTTTACATTCCTGTGATAGAGATTAAAGTGAAATTAAAGATTTGGGATGTAAGTGAAATTTGATTTGTATTGATCCAATGTCCAGTGATCTTTTTTATACAATGATTCCCATTAATATTTGAACGTTAAACATTGAAATGTTATAATTTTGCAAAAAGAAATAAATTTGGGCTCATTTTAAAGGGGTGGGCTATCTACCATCAAGATATTATTTGTACATTTTGCAACGAATAGGAAAGTAAGGACACTTTTCTTCTCAAAAATACTCACGGTACGTAAAAACATTGAAAAGTTTTTCCCATGACTGAAACAATGTTTTTGAAGGTTTAAAACGATACCTGAAAACTTGAAGTAGGATTTGTTCCACCATTTTATTGAACTTCGAATGCAGAAATCGTAACATTTTCGTTGTTATATTCGCCTTTGTTTGACATTTATAGTTCAACAAATCGGCAACGAAAAATTGTACAAGTTTTGAAGGGCAACTTCAATCTTCAAATCTATTAGAGATATCGAAAATTTTTCGATGACTTTACTTATTATTACTTTACTTACTATTACAATTTTTTAGTATTATTTTACTTACTGTTACAGTTACAAACTTTACCTACTATTACAATTTTTTAGTACTATTTTACTTACCATTACAGTTACAGACTTTACTTACTTACAGCATTCTATTATCATTTGTTGCACAACGTAAAAATGTTTTAGAACAAAATGGATGATACACTTTGATAATACAGGTTTCGAGCTTTAAAGTCAGCACAAGTTTGTCGATTCTTTCTCTTTACAAAATTATAACAGTTTCAATATTTAGTACCCGAATAATAATGGGTGTCACTGTAAGTGTATAATTCATACAAGATTTCTTCTTACTTGATTCACAAAGCAGTATATTAATTATAATTTATTAAAGCTGTTGAATCTATATTAATTTACATTGAATCTATATTAATTAACTTGGTAATACAGCTTTCGAGCTTTAAAGTCAGCACAAGTTTGTCGATTTTTTTCTCTTTACAAAATTATAACAGTTTCAATATTTAGTACCCGAATAATAATAGGTGTCACTGTAAATGTATAATTCATACAAGATTTCTTCTTACTTATTCATAAAGCAGTATATTAATTTTAATTTATATTAAAGCTGTTGAATCTATATTAATTTACATTGAATCTATATTAATTAACTTTGATAATACAGGTTTCGAGCTTTAAAGTCAGCACAAGTTTGTCGATTCTTTCTCTTTACAAAATTATAACAGTTTCAATATTTAGTACCCGAATAATAATGGGTGTCACTGTAAGTGTATAATTCATACAAGATTTCTTCTTACTTGATTCACAAAGCAGTATATTAATTATAATTTATTAAAGCTGTTGAATCTATGTTAATTTACATTGAATCTATATTAATTAACTTGGTAATACAGCTTTCGAGCTTTAAAGTCAGCACAAGTTTGTCGATTTTTTTCTCTTTACAAAATTATAACAGTTTCAATATTTAGTACCCGAATAATAATGGGTGTCACTGTAAGTGTATAATTCATACAAGATTTCTTCTTACTTATTCATAAAGCAGTATATTAATTTTAATTTATATTAAAGCTGTTGAATCTATATTAATTTACATTGAATCTATATTAATTAGACCTGTACTTTATACGTATTATATTTCGTATATTATACATACATGATTCATATAGGATTTCGATCCATTTTTTCTTAGTAATAGAATTAATTGCGAAACAAAAATTACATATAATTAAACGGCAAAGTGAAATGGCGCGTCTTTCGGCGCAACGCCGCGGGCTGGGCCGTCGCTGTGGCGAGAAAAACGCGAAGATGACAGAGCCTTAAAAAACAGAAAGGCGAACGGTTAGGTGGCGAATGGAAGAAGGGAGGAGAAGAAACGGAGGGATGAAATATCTCTCGAGGAAATTAAAATGCCAGCCCGACGCGGAAACAGAAGCTCTGCTTGCTTATTTATTCCATTATAAAAGCTTGCGGTGTTCCGTTGCGTAGGAGTGTCCGTACCATCGCTCGAACACGCTTTCCGCTTTTCTTGGCGTCGTTTCGAAAATTCGGTTTCTAATGTCTCGTTTGGGAACACGATATTAAAAACTATGCTTCCTCCGCCCCTTAAACGCGCAGGATACTGTCGCGGGTGCTCAATGCGCAAATATATTAATAAGTTTCAAATATATATATATAGTGTGTCATCCGAAATTATGAAACAGCTCGCCAGTGAGTTTCAGTTCAGAGAATTTTACAAATCATCGAACGTATGAATTGAATTCGGTGTTTGAAGCGTGATAGCATCGAAATATTCGCGTGGAGACCAAAACGTTTCATTTCAATGGATACATCGCGAATTTTGTAGCGAACGAAATGCCATAAATTTTTGAAACGTACGTGTACGTACGCTTGTTTAGTTGTCGTTTGGATTGTAGAAGTGTGTGATTTCGTTTCTACTTTTAAGTCATCTATCAATACTTCAGTCTCGTTTCCGTTCGTTCGATCGCTATTCATGTAGATCGAATTCAATTATTTTCAACGACCAGTTATCAAACGAGTAACTATCAACGAGTGAAAGTAATTATCCATTGCGTTTATTAAGTATATGTGTTCCACAATTTAACAACAAATTGTTAGATTTATTTCTTATTCATTTTATACATGCTAATTTATCCATTTCGTCAATCAAAATTAACACTGGAAATTTTTAAATTTCTCCATGGAAACTTTTTATATATTTCCAACGGCATATTTTCAGATGCCCGAGTGATTTTTAATAAAATTTATTAATCGAAGCGTGTGTGTTCTTTGTCGTGTTATTCATTTCTTTTTTAAATGCATCATTTATTGTATATAATGTGTTACTTATTGTATTATTGACTTTCTACTTTAATTTCTTTGCAAGACAAAAGTTATACTTTAGTCGTCTAGTGTTCACATATAAAATTGCCGAATTTCGTTGGAATTTAATAATTCTGAAAAGACTCGAGGAAGGCTCTGTTTCACAAATACAAAAAGAAAAAATTCACCTGTACTAAGAATCTAAGTGCAAAGCACAGAAAAAAAAACCAACAATGTCCCATTGCGTTTCTATCGTAAGTCCGACTTTTTTCTCTCCCTTCAGTCCAGCTTGGCCGTCTGATATGCCAGGTTCCTCCATTTTTGACGCCTTATTTGTCGTCGGCCGGGGAACGCAGCTGAAAAATTGCAGAGACGTCAACCGCACAAAGCCCAGGTTATTTTCCGGGGGGCGAAAGTAACAGGACAGCCGGTGTCCAACAGTGGGGGCGGGGGCAGAGAAGAGAGTTGATGAGGACGAGAGAAAAGGGAAGAAAGTGAGAGAGAGAGAGAGAGAGAGAGAGAGAGAAAGATTAAAAGTCCTACATATGTCTGGCGACACAAAGGGTTAATGAACAGTCAAGGTGATGATTGAGCAACGGGACGGGGCAATAAAAAGGAGAGAGGTCGAGAAAGGGAACGGTAATAGGACGTTTCTCGCGAAGCTATGAAATTCTTTTTGCTCGTGTCATAACGGTCGAGCGAAGCTTCATTTCTTTTGCGTCTATTACGTGTCACCGGGTGTGACGCATCGCGTTTTGAAATTCTTTTCGTTTCCGTACGACGCGCGACCTGGTTTCGTTACCTTTTCTTTTCCTCTCTCTCTCTCTCTCTCTTTCTCTCTTCTTTTCCGTCGAGTGGCAGGCTGAATCCGAACGCGCCTTGAAAAACAGTTCTCCTCCCCCGGTTTCCCTCCGATGAAAACTGTGTTCTCGCGCGTTAAACGCACCACGTTGGCGAGGAACGTTCGTTCACCAGGAAGAGCCTCGTTTGCCTCGTGTGTCATTTCAGCCCGGGCGCGACAGACGGAGCGACGCGTCCCGGATGTCTCGCAGGTTTTAAAGGATTCAATGACGACCGAATCACGATGAGTTGAATCGCGAAAGAGTTCACTTTCGAAGAAACGCTCTTTCGATCGGCGTTTATTCGACCATCGAAGTTTAAGAACATCGCGTTGTCATCGTCGCATCGGTAATTCGGCATCGACAATTTGCAAGAAATTCACTGAACAACTCACTGCTATATATCGTACCTTCCTAATCTAGTGAGCAGCTAGTCGAGTTCGTATAACAAAAAAAAAAAAAAAAGAAAAAAAAGAAAAAAAGAAAAAAAGAATGAAGGGGGGAAAAAAAGGGTAGAGTTGCCTTTTGGAAATATATTTATCGGCGCGTGTTACACGCATCGATACACCGACAAACTATCGAGAAGAGCGGCGCGGTGCGCGGTGTTTTGTAAAAAATATGCGACAGAACGGTGAGTTTCATCCGACCACTTTATCCATTTTACGTGAACCGAATATTAAAAACTGGAAAAGGAAAAACCAAAGAATAAAAACACACATACACACACACACGCACACACACACGGAGAATGAACAAAATAACAGAGAGATAGCGTTTCGTCGATGGAAATAGGCTCAGAAACGGGATGGGGGAGAGGAGAGGGGAGGTTCGATAAAAGGATTTACCCCGGCGCGAATGCCTATCCGAATGCGCTATTGGTCAGTCAGACGGTTTCGAATCAGTTTTTCAATTGTTTAATCTACTCGAGCCATTTCGCCCGCCATTTCGTTACAATCTAAAAAGCTCGGCCAGGCGATGGCCACGTCGGTGTTTATTGATTTCCGAAGTCGGCCGGCCAGGCCGCTCTTATTATTCGAGACAGAGCCGATGGTAAATTCGCCAAGAGAGTGTTAACATCGGACACCCTTCCCGATTCTCAATTATCGCCGCTTTGCCCAACTTTCCGTCCGAGTATCTCTGGCGACGTGGAGCGAGGGGGGAACTAAATCCGCGTCGTTCCTTCGCCAGCAGTCGAACTCTGCCACCCAAGCCTCATCGACGTCGATAAAACTTTGGGGAATTATTTAAATGCCTCGCGCTCGATCGACCATTTTCTCTCTCGCTTTCGTGCTCTCTGTCGAATCGTGCAGAGTAATCGCGAACGATCCCAACCTCCGCTACGAATTCAATCATGCGACCTCGCCGTTCGAATTACTTGCCGGTAGAGCGGTAACACTTCTCTCTCTCTCTCTCTCTCTCTCTCTCTCTCTCTCTCTTTCGCAAGAAACGATGAATTTAACTTCACGGACACGCGGTATCTTCGCTGTTAAACGCGCGATCGATTTTACGATTTTGTTGTATATCCGTTGTTCGCACTGCCGGGATTAAACTTGCCGATCGGTTTGTTCGTCTTGCAATCGTAAACGAGTTTGCGCGAGTGTCTTTCCCGGAGAATAGTGCCCCGGATATTCGAGACTAATTGAATCGAAGGGATTCGTTGTTGGGTAACAGATCGTTTCGTATTTGTAGTTCTTACTATCGTGCTCTTTCGTTTTTTGTCAAAGCTTCTTGGTTCCTAGGTTGAAACGTTCCTTAGGGGCGTATATTTAGGTGGATAAAGCGAATTAATGTTTTCGTTTTATCTTTTTGATAATATTCGCAAAGAACAGTTTCGGTTTTGTTTTCACTAAAATTTTTATTTGTCAAAGATTCGCAGACTGTGGATTGTTACGCATTGATAAGAATATAAATTTCTTTTTATCTAAGGATTCTTCGCGAGAATGACGAGCATCGAAAGTAAAGTACTTTTTGCCAGATCTGGGCACTATTTGAAATGTTATTCCATCTTATAATTATTACGTTTTTCAAATCTGCAACAACTTTCGTTATTTCGTTTTGAAATACAAAATTCAAAATAATGAAACAATTCGTGCGTTACAATCACTTTCGACGCTCGATTCATTTACTTGTATTATCTTAAGAATTCCCTCTTTCGTGACAATTGAAGTAATGAAGATTTGGGTTTAATAAAGAATCACGAGATTATTTCTTATTTGAAGTTATTTTCAAGCAACAACACGGAAGTAACATTTCAAACAATTCATCTCTTCATTTCCTTTTAAAATAAAAATCCCCCCGGATCCTTCTTATCTTAGTGGATACGTCGTAAATTTTTCCCCAGGCTCCACTCTTTTGATTCACAGAAAATACGCAATTGCACAAAGATCCGCAACCCTATATACACGCATGTATCTATGTAGCTATATCGTCATCACAACCTCGAGTTGTCGTCAATAATTTCCCAGCTGATGCAACACGAATCACGCAATCACCGCCTTTATTCACTGAAGTAAAATCACAATGGCCACGCTGCTCAATGCACGACGTTTTTAACAGGAGCGCGCTAGCCGTAATCGCTCTCCGGGTTAATGGCGTTCTCAGGTGTGGCGAGTTTGAAAGAGAATGGCTATCAGGTGGGTCACAGGTCCAGTGTCACGCTAATAGGCCAGCCAGTGCAACTACCGTCGTAGCTGTCTCGTCCCGTTAATCGTTGCGGTCGCTTTGTAATCTCCAGTCCAGAACTGCATCCGCCTGTCGAAAATGCGACGCTCGCCGCATAATCGAAACTCTCTGTCCAGGAAACGGATATGTCAAGGCTACCGCGCGACTAATCGACCAGGAAGAAAGCGTGATCTTGACTTCTTGAAAGTGAAACCGGCCCGATTTAATTAATCGAGTCGCTTATCCAACTGATTAAAATTTTTTTTTTCTCTGTTTTTTCTTCTTTTCTTTGGTGGGCTCGAGTGTGCCTTCTGACGAAACTTTGTGTTAAATTCAGTTGTAACGTTCCTTTTAAGTTGTTGAATAAATTTGTTCGACTTAATTGGAATTATTGGGCAGTGGGGCAATATTATCTCGCGATATCGTTACAATTACGGAGTAGATTTATGTTTAACTTTATCGTTGGATAATGGCCGAAATTTTCGAGAAACAGCAAGCGGGGCCAATTCTTTTTTTTTTTTTTTCTTTTTTTGAGTAAAGTTTCGTTTTTTTTCTTTTTTTGAGTAAAATATCGTGGATATTTAATGGATCTCGGAGATCTTTTGGTTGTTACGTTTTCGATCTCTGAGTGGAATTTAAATTAAACGGCAGATTAATTAAATAGATAGACCCTTGTGCTATTTGAAATTTCTTCGCGAGTTAATGGTGCAAATCGAACTTTCGAATTTCGTTAGCAAGGAAAGAAATAAAAAAAAAAAAGGTAAAGAAACACTTAATCTTATACCGTCACTGTGTACACTGTACATTATACCGTAAAAAGAGAAAAGAAAAGAAATTACATTGACTGATAAATTTACATATCTGCTAAATTTATGAAATTTGTCTGGAATTAACATATAAAAACAATTACACGGTTCCGCGTTTCTTTAAATTATTTTATACTGCAAAACTTGCATCGCATACGGTACCAAGAAGAACTGTAGTAATCTGACGCAAATTACTATAATCAACCATGACAGATAGTTATCTCACAAGTCATTTCTTTCAACGTTCAAAAATTTATCATCGAGACTTTCAAAGAACACCACTGGGAACCCAGTGGGAGGGAATCAGAGCAAGTGTAAGATACAAAAGATTCCTCTAAGAACTCAGCCGTCCGATGCTGGATTCCGGTGAAGGTACGGTGTTTCAGGCCATCTCGACGATAGGAATGTTGCTGCATCGTTGAAAAAGAGTCGATTCCCTTTGGCGAGTCGGAGTTACGTAAAGGAAAGTAACGAGAAAGGTCGCCTCCGTAGTTTCCACTCTTAACGATCGGTAACTACGAACATGCGTTTTAAAATCTTGAAACAGGCTTCTTATCGGTGTCTTGACCTATAATAAATACAGGTACAGCCAGCTTCGTGCATATGAAACGTGTGCAATATGTTCGTCGGTTGTTTAGAATTCTTCGAATTATTCGTGCACACTGGACAGACGCAATTCTTTCGCGAATTTCGAGCAACACTCGTGTCGAGAACTCGTGTGGCGCGATGAATTAACAATCGCGATATACGTATTTGATTCGCGTCTCGATCAATCGCCCGGCCAGTCCACGTGCTGCACGCTCGTCCGCTCCCAACGCCAAAATCAATATTTCCAAACGAAACAACTCGCTTGTTCTAGGAAATCGTCTGTTTATTGACGACCGGGCACCGAAACTATTCTTGTTTTGATTTCGACAATTAATTCACGCTTCGCGATAGACGGGGTGGAACTGAAACGCGGGAGGATCTGCTGGGCAAACATTTCGACAACAATATTTAAAGGCGAAGGTTTCAGAACGTTGAATCTACACTCGCTCTCGATCGATCTCAGATTTTATATTCGAATTATTAGTGTAATATTAATGAATAAATTTCGACGCCGGCGCGAATGTAATGTACGTTGAAAGAGCGTGTTATTATCAGCGTTACGTATTTACTGGAATGCAAGAGCGTACGCTTAGATCAGCTATTTAGTTCAAATTTTGCACGTGCTACGTACATAGAGTGCGCGATAGTCACGTATGAACGCTCGAATGCGCAATCGGAAATTTCCCGAGGAAGTCATGCTCGGAGAATGAGGAAGTCCCCTACATTTTCCATAGAATATGAATTATAATTAATGAGCTACCAAAAAGGGAACCACGACAATTCTATTTTACCTTCTCACTTCCCTTTTCCATTTCAAAAAACACGAGACCTTTTATCATCTTCTCGCATGTGCCGCGAGTCACGTGTAAGTGAGCCAAAGCGGAAATGCGCGCAACGATCATCACGTCCTCGTTAAAACCAGAAATCGAATACCGATATATCTTGAGACTTCGATATTTCGTCGGTATTTGACAATGTAACACAACCGCTTTTTGATCAATCTTATTAATACCGATATTTTTTAACTTAACTTTCTATCGCTACTTAACGTCATAAATGAAAATGAAATTTATATCGGTACGTACAATACAATATACAATATCTGGTATATACAAGGAAGGACGTAGTATGTATTAAATATATAGTTTTCGTTTTCTTACGTGTGAAAAAAGAATACTTGAGTGAAAAGTGATTTATTCTAAATTTCTTCGAGTTAGTGACGTATCATTTATACAATTATCTCGTAAGTTACAGCGACGATATAATAAAATATAGTTCAATGATAAGCAAAGGCGACGCTAGCTTGGATACAAGGAACAATTAAAACTGTACCAGCTCTAGCGTAATATCCGATATTATTCTTTTTTCGAAAGTTGAAACTTTGACTTGAAGTCGAGGAACTTCAGAATTCGAACAGAGTTACTATACGTACCTTAAATAAAATTATAACTGTAGAATAACAGGAATAAAATGGTAACTATTATAATAATATGAAACTTATAATTAGAACGAAGCTCATAATTTCAAAGAATAATTTGAACAAAATTTTAATTATTTATCTTGAGCGAAACGAGTTTGTGATTCAACTGATTGTGCCTAAGAGCACTGTCCGTCACCAAACGTTGCTGAATACTGAATGTTTTAACAACATCGATGTACTATGAACTACGAACCTCGTAGTTTGTATATAGTTTTTATTTGTAACAGACATTCCAGAAATTTATAACACAGAGCGTTTCCTGGAAGAAACAGTGCAAATACTAACTTGCTGGATGTCATTGGTTACTATCGATAATAATCCTACGTTCATAACATTCTGTTTTTATTAATATGCTATACACTTCTCAATTGTATAACACCGATTCCGACTGAAACACGATTTTATCTAATTTGTGTTTCTTTATTCTATAATATATATTATAAATATATATTATAATATATATTATAAATATATTTATAATATATATTATTTATAATTATATTTATAATATATATTATTTATAATTATATTTATAATATATATTATTTATAATTATATTTATAATATATATATCTTATGTATTTATTTATATATATATATTTTACTATATTTATAATATATATATTTTGTAATATTTATTCTTTAATATTTACCAGTACTCTATAAGTACTGAAATACAGCTATAACGTCGCTTTAATCACATAATATCGGTATAGTCCGAATCATAGTTAGTTTCCATTGCGATGATAGAATAATTATCTAAAAATACCGGCATTCTGCCTTTATTTTTGCAATATCGATCCAAGCTCTGTTTAAAATTAAAATAATAAAATTTAATGAATATTTGATAAAAAATATCTTTTATATTTTTAATATTTAACAGATAACGCAATTATTCCTCGATATGAATTTTACGCGACGAGTTCTCCGCGGAATTATCGGTCGCGGTGACCTCTCTCTCCCTGTCCAGCGTGGAGGAACCCATAGCAGGGAAGAGGAGAGAGAAAGGAGAAAATCGTGAAAAGCTTGCACGTGTGGAAGAGAGACGTGTTGCACGTGTGGGAAGAAGGAGCGTCCGAGAAGGAACGAACGGGGGCACGATCGGGAACGTCGAGCCTTTCTTTCGCTCGTTCTCCTTTTCCCTTCGCGTCTCTCTCGTTCTCTCTTTGTCGGTTCCACCTGAGAATCGGAGAATGTCCTCGTGTATGGCGAGAGTGGTCGTCAGTGTCTCGGTAGACCTCCATCCGGAGCCAAGCTCTCTACGGTACAGGAAACGATCGGCCGGTTTCGCTCTCGTGCCACTCGACGTGTCACGTGTGACGTTCGAACGCAAGCCACGACGGATCTCGGAGCGGAAACGCGGCGCGCCGATGACACAGTGAATCCCGAAGGGAAGGGAAGGGTAGACGAGAAGTCTCGAACCGCCGACGTCTTCCGGTTGCCGCGTGTTTCCGAGTCGATTCGCCGGCGCGAATCTTCCGCGGCGTTGATTCGATTCCCCACGCGTCGCGAGGAACGTGTCGCTTCGCCGAAGTCTCTCACCCCGGAAATCTCGCCGCCAGAGAAACATCCTGCCAGTGTGGCACGTGCGAGGATCCCGAGGGAGCAACGGCGACGAAATGTAAATAGCGTAATGAGACAGCTCGAGCCAGTGCCAGTGGGAGCTTCGATCGTTCGACTCTCGGCTAAATCGTAAATGAGCTTTCTACGATCGTTGCGCGATTGTCCGGCTGATTCTTGGGAAAGTGGTGTTATGTTTGGATATAATATCGCGTGATGTTAGAATTGATACACGCTGAGGTGGGAAAAAGCTGTTGTTTTGCACGATACGGTGATTGATGCTTTAAACTGTCATTCACGATGGGTAATATTTTGCATATAGTGATGTATAGTACACGTACAGCAAGATTAATGGTCCTGATATTCTTCATGTACTTTCTGCTAGTATGAAACCGATGCATACGTGCGCTAAAATGGCAAGTTGATCAGTGCAAGTCGGTTCTTCCGAATGTTCGACTTTAGGTGACAGAACAAAGCATAATCATAGTACAATATCACTATTACGGTATAATCGGAAATAAACTGTTTCGTCGACTGAAGATTTCGTATATTTCAATAAAAGCGTAAATTGTTTCTCAACCTTCTTAACTGGGGATGACGAGTTAACTCGGCACTGGAAAATACTTTTCCAGCGTGAGAAACGAGTTAAACCTGACGCATAGTTTCTTTTCTTCTTCTGATTTTCGTTTGCAGAATGTAAATTTCGTATTATATTTTATTATTTTTCGTACTATTTACTGTGAACGTGACTCATTCAACGAGTTAACCTCTTACGCTGGAATGAGGAAGTTTCGTTGAAAATTGCAACTCATTTCCTCAGTTTTAAGTATATTTAAATGTAATCCAAAACAAATGATAAGTCTATTACTTCTTAATAATTTCTATCCAGTGATGTCATACCGACGAGTTCAAAAGGAAAAGAAAGCGACGATTTATTGTATAGAGTTCGGTCACTCGTTATGGTTCGCGAACGGGGGTTGAATTAATTCGTCGCGGTGCGCACAAATTGCGCTTTTCGGCAAGTTAAGAGGTTGACAAGAAACGATTTACATTCATTAGCTTCTGAATCTTTTGCACGGGAGTTAACAGTCGTGTCCAAAGGCAAAAAGAGCAGCTCAAATTAATTTTCTCTTCAATACGCCACCCTTCCCTGCCATTTTGAAACGAAGAACGTGGAACCACCTAGTTCTCCAACAGTCGACTTGACTGCGTTTCAAGTGGCCCAAATGACTAATCACTTCTAACTTTACACACACGGAAATCTTATATGTTTGTAACAGTACATTTCGAACGACTTTTACCAAAATGTGTAAATAGAAGCTTGCGTTCTTCATTGTGTCACAAACTTCTTTCCGTTCCACGCGGAACTTTAATCAGCTTCGCTACAAATTTTACACCCCAGTCGGCCGGGTTAGTTCCGGCGTTAAACCACGAGCTATTAAACGGCGAGAAAGACTGTGCTATGTTAAACGTGGACCGGTCACGACCAATTGATGACAGGCATTGTGTCGCTAATAGTCGGCTCGTTCGACGTTAAACGAGGCGTAACTCTTTCACCGTGATCCCGATGACACTGCATCAACGCGGCTTGCGCTTGGATCGTTGGATCGCGACCGCGAAGGAAATTGCTCGAAAATGGCAGGGAGACGGGGGGGGGGGGAGGGTGAGAAGGGTGAAAACCTCGAGTGCGGTTCGCGATTCGCGCGCAATTTAATCGAACGATTCAACTGCATTAGACGCGGCGGATGATCGTTGCGGCGGGGAGACGCGATGTACCTGGCTGTAATCGGGAGGAAATAATTTGTTTGGTCAAGCACCAGTTACGCGAGATCTGATTGGTTGCAGATGATCGATCGGTTTACAGGCCACACGCGGAGGAATTAGGGCCCGTCCGCGTGGTTATCATCGCTAATCGTTCGACCGTGAGTTTCCGGGTCTGCGGAAGTTCACCGAAACGCCAACACTGGGGCGACACACACACACACACACACACACACACACACACACACACTGGCTGGTTTTCGTTTCGTCGCGCGAAATAAACATTCGTCGCGCGAGGCAAAACGTCCGCGTCGTAATTAAATCCATTCTACGTTGATCGACGTTGATCTCGTTTGCACGTCGGTTGTTTGCGTACCTCCGAACGTTCGCAACGTTACGAATCTCGTTCTCGTTGATTTCCTTAACAAACGATCAAAGTGATTACCGGTGATTGGAAGTACATGTTATAATTAATTTATTATAATCGTATCGAAACGTACGCGATGCGTGCAGCAGTGAGACGAGAACAAACGTAACAAGCATTCTAAGTGTCGCGTTTGCGATATTTATGAAACGTACTCGCGCACCTTGCGACGAACGAAAAACCAACGTACGTTTGTAAAAAGACGAATTGAATCAAGGATTTTATTGAATCAAACAAATGGAACGATAACAATATCAATCATCTTGCGAAACTTGTCGTCTTCGTTCTTTCATTCCAGACGCGAATTTTGTTTCCACGACTCCACTTGTATTATATTTTTATATGCTTTTACAATCTTAGCACACATCATTCTCTACGTGTTTGTACACTCCCGTCCATAAATCACCGGACACTTGATAAAATTATGGTGTGATTACGATTTATTTTTATTTACGACTGACTTGACAATTCATCTTTCAAATTTCAAATAATTTTTTACAGATATTCGAATTCTATTTTGGATCATTATTCTATTTGGATCATTACGTTTTACGTAACTAGCTGTTAATTAATTCGGTGCCTTTACATTGTATTTGACAGCACAAATCTTCCTTTTCATTAAAATTAAAAATTTTAAATAGTAATTCAAACGTGTCCGAGTAAGAACATCTCGAAATAAAAATTAAAAGATCGAACAATTAAAATTCGACCAAGCAAATCATACTTCTCCAAATTTAAATGATTATTTGTCGGTTAAGTAAAACTTCATTTTACTTTGTATTACGAGATATCTCTTTCTTTAAGAGACAGAAACGCTATTACGACGCGAGATATCTCGTCAGTGGTATTGCATAACCGATATAATTCTGGCGAGACTTCATGGTTAAGCGAAATGGTTAATAATCGTAACGATCGTTTTGTTTAGAATGAGCAAGTGTCCGGTAACTTATGGACAGGAGATATACATCACAACTGAGATGATTCGTCTCTCTGTTACGCGACAATATCGAAACCAAGTGTAACGAAAATATTCGATCGAACAGTTCGTTTTCAATTTATGGCCAGTATCGTTCGATCGTTCGATCCGCCGTGCCAAGGTTCGTTTAACATTTGAGTTTAACATTTTATACGAGTCGTGAACCCTGGCGCGTTTCCCTTCGATAAGTCGCGATTGCTCAAGAGCGTTCGCACGAGCGAGAAGCTCGCGCCGCTGTTTTAATCCGCGAATCGCTGGCTACCGGTTTTCGCGTTCACATTTAAGATCTCGGAGGGACAAAAATCGATGGGAGCGGCCGCACGACGTTACACGACGTAAAGTTTCACGAAAAGTACGAAAGGCGGAAGCTCCAATTCGTTCTCTTTAATACCAGCATTGCCTCTCCGCTTTGGAGATCCGCTCTTGCGCGGAAATCTTCTGCGACACCGGGCAACGTTCGAGTCGCATCCCTTTTTTTTTTTTTGGAATTCTAATTGAATTTTTAATCGAATTGTCAATCTCCACATCCGTTTTAAATTTAATTCTAATGTCTACGATAATTTGTAACATTGTCGAGAAGAAAAGTGTCCTCATTTTGCCATCTGTACATATAGAAAACATTTTAAAGTAAAATAAACGACGAGTTCGTGAAAGTTTCAAGTTCAAGACTTAAAATGAGTCGAAGTTTACTGTTGTACGATCACAATCCTTTTTATAAAATTATAACAGTTTCAATGCTTGGTATCTAAATATAAATATATTGTATTTATAATTATATATATTTACGTTTATATTTACGTTGTAGTTTGTGTACTTGTATAAATATTAATCGAATTCATTGTGTACTTGCAGGAGTGTGTTTTTCGAGACTCGAATGATCTTTAGCGAAATATATTAAAATTTTTAGTAAATATATTTTCTAAATTCAAGTTTTAATTTTTAAAACAAGTCCGAGTTCATTATTGTACAGTTTTCTTTTTGTTTACAAAATTATAACAGTTTCGATATTTCGTAACCAAATTATAAATATATTGCATATATATATGTATATAATTATATATATTTATATTCTATGTATAAAGACAAATGTGCAAATATTAATCGGATTCACTGTATATTTGTACACAGTATTAGATTTCTTTCTTTCTCTTGCATCTCACTTTCCCTGCCACGAATTCTACAATTCAGTCGTCGGTAATTCTAGCGTTAATTTGAATGTTGACCGCGCCTCGCACCACGAGGCGTCCCCTTGCGGCTCATTTCATTTATTCGACGGCGTTAGATCGCGCCGTGTTTGTCAGTCGTCGCATGTTTTCGAAAACGTTCGAACCTCGACTTTCTAACTCGTAGTAGCCACGCAGTAAATATCCAACGACCTCGAAGCGTCGTTGTTCGCTCCTGTGAACGCGTGAGCCTCGATCGAAGCTTTCAGCCGCGTACAAAGACAAACAAAAAGAAAAAAAAAAAAAAAAGGAAACATTGCATCACGCCATTACGAATATTTCGTCTCTCATCACAAATCAGTGTGTCGTTGCACGCGTGTGTTCTAGCTGGAAGAAGTCGTCTCGCGAGAAGTCGATTTTCGAATTTCGAGTGGCGAACTCGTTGTGCCGCAGGTGCGAAACTGTCTCGCGTGTTACATGCGGTGCGAGAGGGACGGTTGAGAGAGAGAGAAGAAGAAAAGAGAGCGGTGGAGAACACCGGAAGGGGAGGAATTGCTGCAGCAGCCAGCTCGAAGAAACGGTGAGTCAAACAATGAAATAAAGTTTAATGGCTCTTGCGACCGAAACTTTTGATCCACGATCTTGCCGGAAGTGCTGTTGCAGTTCCCGAGCTGCTGGCTCCTCGACGTTGCCTAAAGTCGTTTAAAAGCCTATCAGCTTTTTACCGCGATAAATAACTCGAGCGAGTATGAGCGCGGCGCACGAGCCACGCTGATTTGAATTTTCTGTTTCGAGAAAAATATTAATTTTGGCGTCAACTTCTTGCGCTAGTAACTGGTTCGCGGACCATAACGAGTGACTAAACCGTATACAATAATTCGTCATTTTTTTTTTTTTTTTAATTCATCGGTATATTACTGGATAGAAATTACTGAGAAGTAAAAAGTTTATTATTTGTTTTGTCTGGGTTTGTTATATTTTAATATACCTAAAACTGAGGAAATATTGTAATTTTGGGCCAAATATTCCCGACGTCACGTGGCACGTCATTCTAGCGCAAGAGGTTGAAGTGTAGCGAGAACGTATGCGAGTTTAAAATGTTGTAGCGTTTGCTCGTTTTAATATACATTGGAATGCGTGTTTTTTCGTTCAGAAGTTTGCAGTATCTTTTTTTTTTTCTCTCTCTCTAGACAAAATTTCAATTTTCTGAGAAAGACGAATGCCGCGTTTAGAAATTTAATTTCGAATTGTTAATTGCAGCTTATATTTTTGGCTGAAGCATCCGAGCCGCAGTTCTTTCGAATTTCAGAGGGTAAATGTTTGCAATCCGGTTGAATATTCAAAATCATGAACAACTATCGTCACTTTCGTTTCTTGCGACTTACTTGCGAAATACTGCCGAAAATACAAAACTTTGAGAACAAAAATTGCCGGACACTATACTATATCCATATTTTCTTAAGAAAGCCATTATTTCTTTTGTAACTTTAACACGTACGTGTTAAAAAGAAAAATTGATATTCGATGTAAATGACACCGAATTAACTGAAATCGATTTAATTAATTCTTACACACTGTTACGAACTCTAGATGTAGCTTTCCTGATTAAAAATCATAAATAATTTAAGATACACGTTCCTACAATTTCAATAAACAATCCAATGCATCTGCTTTCACGTGGAATTCTGATTTTGTTGTTCATTCACACGTCAGCGCGCGCTCGTTTTGGCACTTTAATTTTTCAGAAGTCAAACGATCGATGTTGACAGAGTTGATCAGTTTGGTTCCTACGCTGCTTCGAATTGGTTCGTTTCAAGCGGTCGTAAATATTGTGTTCAAGTTCCGCGACAGCAGTTTTGCAAACATCGGGCAGAAAATTATTTCCGTTTGCTCGAGGGTAACTTTCCACGGGAATGGAACTATATTTGGTAATTTTGATACACGAATGACGCATGAGATGGTATTGGTTCTCGTGAAAATTAGTGAAGGAGCGTTGGCCACTCGCAGATATAATATAACACGTAGAGAAATTTCAGTTTGTTCTGAAGTAACGCGAGATGACTTTTCAAAGGTGATTCTAATTTTTATCTCGTTTTTTTTTTTTTCATTACAATTTGTAACTTTATTTCATTTGACCAACATTACGTTTGAAGCGTTTTAGGTGTATTCTGCACTAGGAGAAACTGTTTCTTTAGTAGTAATTTCTTATACGACAATTTCTTATCTTGAATTTAATTTAATACTTCATTTCTGACGAAAGTTACTGTCAAACACGTCCCACTCATCCCTCGATCACGACCAAATCACGGTAAATTCAATGCTCGTTCCGAAATGTTGAAATTTCTACGACACTTTTGCTGCAAATAAACAAGTCGCCGTTCTTCTTACAGATAAGTTATCGCCTCTGTTCTCAAAAGATACTCTCGGGGCCACTGTACAATTTTCGGTGGAATTACGATTTCATACTGTCCGTGATAGCGGGAATATTTCAGACGTACAAAGTTATTCTTGCATGATACTGTTCCTTGTACATATGTACATTCGTACGTACGAACCTTCACGTAACCCAGATGAACCTAGATGATTCCTTTCGCCGGGATAAAGCGAGACCGTAGGATAAATTTCCATTGGATAAAGTCACTGTTTTCGGAGAATGAATTTGAGAAACAAGCGAACGGACTTGTTTGCACATACATATGCACGCGCTTGGATCAAATCGTGTCACGATGAAAGTCATCCGTCGTTTGTAGCGGAAAGTCATCTTTCATTTATTGGTGTTTGTTCAATTTAGAATATTTTAATAGAGTCGAGGTTGAAGGATTTTTTTCGGTAAATATTTCCAGTTCAAAATTAACGTATTGTTTGATATAATTTGATAAAATTTGATTTGAGGCAACGCAGATTGTTTCTTTGTAACTTTGTACGTTGTAATTTTCATTATAATAAATAGAACAATGAAAAAAGTACAAGTTTATAATTTGACTTCAAACTTAGTCATTATTTTGCACAATTTTTTGACAGCCTTTCAATTCCATTTTCGTGGAATGATCTTTATAAATTATCGTATCCTAACGAGTGAAATTGCTTGCGAATTAATCTGGTACGTGATTTATACACTACTTTCAGCGTAATTAAGAGAAATCTCATCGTTTTCATATTTCATTTCGCTTCGTTCCCACTGACAGATTAAATTCCACGTTGTCAAATATCTTACACAGTGATTTTGCTTTATATTTGCAAAATCAGTCTGCGTTACCGTTAAAATTTCCTGGTTTAAACATTCCACAATTCTAAAACTGCACTCACTGAGCAAAAATACGATTACTCATCAATTTGCTACCAAATTTCCTGCTTTTCCAAATTCCTCGATGCACTCGCAGCAGCTGGTCTATTCTATATATAATTCGTGCGAATTTATATTTTCACGAAGCCGAAGAAATAAATCATGCAGTTACAGTGAAGAATAACTGTACCAATATTAACGAAAATTTGTGGATAATTTAAACTGGTAGAACTTTGTAAAAAAAAAAAAAAGGATCATGTAACTCGGTCTTGTTTTAAAGAACAAAGTTTCTACTTCGATTGTCGTGAGTTCGTTCCTTCTGAAAATGATTTTCACATCGTGCAACGGGCGACAAAGTGAAGATACGTTTGAAATTGTAAAACTTTCGTAAAATTACTCGAAAAATTCTGTAAAAATTCAAACGTGCGTGAAAGCAATTCAAAGATCGAAGATTTGATACAATTTTCTTTTTAATTATTTTATTGAACGTTGAATATTAGGTTTAAACGATAAAAATTCATCAAGTCCAAACATTTCGTTATTTGACCCTAATCGTTATTTCAATAAAATGACGAATGAAAAATCGTACAGCGAGTTGTAAAAAGTCGCGAACAAAAGACTGCGAGTTTTCAATCGTCGAAACAACAAAATTTCAATCTCGTTTCAATCTTCACGATCGATTCAGCCAGAAGAGGAATTTTCTTAACGATTAAAGTTTTTTCAGTACCCCACTCTCCACGTGTGACGTAAAGTTTCACGCTTTAAAACGGTCATAACCACGTGGATCGTTGGATATGACCTTTCTCTTACAATGTTGCATCAGTTTAAATTATCTACAATTTTCCACTCGGTTGCAGTTATGTGCACGTTCCTTGTATGTCACGCGGTTTTCCGTCTCTCGAGTTTCCCTCGACCGCGTAAAAATCCGCGCTCTGATCGCGAGCCGAGTATCAAGCGGCCGAGAATACACGGCGGCGATCGACGACGAGGCCAGACACCGATGAACGAATTTACCGAACATTTGCTTGCTAATTCACCTATGCAAGCAGTGTAATCCGGTTATGTTGCTGAAACCGCAGGAATGTGCGGCTACGTACCTGCGCGGCTAATAGAACCTCTCCTATCCACCGTGCTCGTATACTCGCCGTGTGTACGCACGCGTCTACACACGCGATCGTGTTCCGAGTGTACGACGGTCGCCTGACCGGTATTCGACCGCGAACAAAAGGGTGAGAAAGAAAGGAACTGGGTCAATGTGATTTCGCGAAACTCTTCGCCTAGCCGCGGACTCGCAATTCAACTCTCACGACCGCGCGTGCTCCGACATTGCTCGCCCGTGCTCTCTGCGAACTAATCGCCGCCCCGTTTTGCGTTCCTCCGCTTGAAACATCTCGACCGCGACGAAAACAACCCCTTTAATGGGTTTAATCTGAAAACGATGCTGGGATGGAACGAACGAAAATCGGTGGGATTTACGGTCATCCGAGCGAACCATTTTCCTTGTCTTTTTCTTTTTCTTTCGTTGGGAAGAAAAAGTGGTTTTTTTTTTTTTTTATTGAGTAGATACGTGGTAGGATTGAGTAGCAAAAATATAAATTTGTTTATAAGTAAATATATATATATATAATGTTTATATATTAAATTAAAAATTAGTATAATTAAACAAAGTTTTATAATAAAAATATATTTTAGTAATAATTTAAAATTGATATTAAAAATATGAATTTTTTTTAGAAATAGATAAAATATATTTTGTACCTTTTGTATCAGGGTTAATTAATTTATTTTAATAATTTTAGTTATCTCAAAAGTAAATGATCTATATTTCTTTTTTATTTTTGTGGAATAAAAAAAATAAATATATACTTAGGAATTAAATGTATTTATTAATATCTAGTCTTTTTTTAAATAAAATTTTTTTTGAATTTATAATTTATATTTTTGAAATTCCAAATTCAGGCGTTTGCAAAATATCCGTTACTGGTACCAAGGTGTGTGTTCTACCGGTTTGATCACTTTCACTCCGAGGCAATATTTTATTTGTTACTTGAGCAACGCTTGGGAAATGTAATAGATTTATGCACACGCCGATCGGATTCGAACTGGTCTGCTATATTGTCTTTCTAACAATAAAGCCGTTTGTAAAACCTACGCGAAATGACATTGACAAATGGCTAAGATAAAAAGACAACGCATGAGTAGGAATATACATAAGTAGCAGCAACCGATTGATGGTCAATCGTAGTTTGTACAATGTTTATTATCGTTGAATTCCAAGGATGACACGAGTTTCTTTCCAAATCCAAGTATTTATTTTATTTACATCTTCATTGGTAGATGTATGAGAATCATTTGTTTCTAAGTTTTATGCTTTGTAAACAAAATTTACACTTTGGCAAAAAATGTAACGGCGTTCTCGTGGATCTTATCATGGTTTTTACACCTTAATTAAACAATCTAATCTGTTGCTTAGGTTCTGTGACTCACGAAGAGCGGCCAGTCATCTGGCATTATATATATAATCTATAGATTGGTTATTTTTGATTATCGGTTATTACATATTATATATCATTCGACGCTGGTTTATTTTTCAAAAATAAAGAAATCAAAATCCTCGCTCATTTCTAATTCAACCCTGCAGAACCTTCGTCATTGATTGCAAGTGAATATTATCTTTGGTTAGACTTACACACGAATGTATCCACGAATAACAGGGAGTAAAAGGACACTGTTGCAATTAAAAACGAGCCAGGGATAATATTGAAAAGTACCAAGCAATTGCAATTGTCTCAAAATACTCCAACGTGAAAAATATCTGGAATCACGTTAATTCGTCTCTTAACGAATCGATCGGCCAGTCCACGAGTTGACGAGTATCCTGATTAACGTCGTTTACGAGGGGAAACTAAACTCGCATTTGGTGTTCGCGAACTAACGGGGGAGCGGTTAGGAGGTGGAGAAAAATCACAAGTATAGGGCAAATGCAACGAAATGCCGACGGTTCGACTCGATTATCGATTCCGCATTCCCCGTTCAACTCCTCGCTACGTGTCCCGCAATCGAATTGGCCGGTTTGCCAGGGCTTGCCGAACGTTTGCCCGCCAATTTACTTAGGCACGACGTGCGTGAACCTGCGACAACCTCGTTAACGTTATCGGGTACACGGTAACGTGCAAATGCGCCGCGATTATCGCCGGGTGCAAATTGCGCAATTGCGCGCTGACCGTCCCTTAGATTAAAATTCTCCTGTTTCACGCTACCCGAATGCAACACGTTCCGCGAAATTAAGAAGGGATTCCGTATATTGCCCTCGCATTGTGGCTTCCGGTGTCCGCGTCTGTTATCCGCACCATCGGTCCGAGGTTTTTGCGAGGCACCACTGTTCGATAATGTTTGTTCGGCAATGTTTGCAGGGATCTGCTAGGATTTTCGTTTTATTACATAAGAATGTTTTAGGACTGAATATCTCTGTTCTAAGATATATATTTTATTTAAATAAAATATGTTCAAATATTATATAATATGTTAATATATATTTAAATATTAATATTACATATATTTTAATATATATTTTAATATTGAAGTGATATATTTATTTATTTAAATAAAATATATTCGAGAACAGTGGAAAATTTATTTATTTTTTTTTTTATCTGTGTTGCAGTTAATCATCATTTTTGGGAAGATTAATGTATAATCCGATTGATAAATGTTTAGAATAATACTTTAATTAGACATCAAATCTCAATAGATATATCCGTTATAGATATGTATGTGCTATCCGCATTATCGGTTTGAGGTTTTTGCGAGGCACCACTGTTCGATAATGTTAGTTCGGCAATATTTGCAGGGATCTGCTAGGATTTTCGTTTTATTACATAAGAATGTGTTAGGACTGAATATCTCTGTTCTAAGATATATATTTTATTTGAATAAAATATATTTAGATATATATATATTTTAATATATAAGTAATATATTTATTTATTTAAATAAAATATATTCGAGAACAGTGGAAAATTTATTTATTTATTTTTTTATCTGTGTTGCAGTTAATCATCATTTTTGGGAAGATTAATGTATAATCCGATTAATAAATGTTTAGAATAATACTTTAATTAGACATCAAATCTCAATAGATATATCCGTTATAGATATGTATGTGCTATCCGCATTATCGGTTTGAGGTTTTTGCGAGGCACCACTATTCGATAATATTTGTTCGGCAATGTTTGCAGGGATCTGCTAGGATTTTCGTTTTATTACATAAGAATGTGTTAGGACTGAATATCTCTGTTCTAAGATATATATTTTATTTAAATAAAATATGTTCAAATATTATGTAATATGTTAATATATATTTAAATGTTAATATTATATATATTTTAATATATATTTAAATATTAATATTACATATATTTTAATATATATTTAAATATTAATATTACATATATTTTAATATATATTTTAATATTGAAGTGATATATTTATTTATTTAAATAAAATATATTCGAGAACAGTGGAAAATTTATTTATTTTTCTTTTATTTGTGTTGCAGTTAATCATCATTTTTGGGAAGGTTAATGTATAATCCGATTGATAAACGTTTCAGAATAACACGTTAATTGGACACCAAATTTCAATAGATATATTCATTATACATATGTATGTGCTATCCGCATTATCGGTTTGAGGTTTTTGCGAGGCACCACTATTCGATAATATTTGTTCGGCAATGTTTGCAGGGATCTGCTAGGATTTTCGTTTTATTACATAAGAATGTGTTAGGACTGAATATCTCTTCTGAGAAATTTTTTTATTCAAATAAAATATCAGAGAATAGTGGAGAATTTATTTAATTAATTTCCTTTTTATCTGTATTATTTATTATTTATTTTGTATCTATAGTAAATCTTTTTTGGAAGATTGGTGTGTGATCTGATTAATAAATATTTTCTATTTCATCTGTATTACAGTAAATTATTGCAGTAATTATTTTCGGAAAGATTAGCACGTAATCCGATTGATAAATGTTTCAGAATAATACTTTTTTGATAATTGGATATTAAATCTCAGTAGAGATATTCATCATACTTATGTGTAATATGCTCACTATAAACGCAAGTTAGGATTCGTTCGACGAGCCTCGATAAAAATGTCAAAGTATGTCGTATTAGAAGTTGTTGAAACAACCAGGTAAATATGAGTTTAGGCGGCAAAATAGAAAGCAAACGTCATTGAGTAATACAATCGAAAAGAAAAGAGTAAATAGAGGGGGGAGAAATCCTTAAGGCAGACGAGGAGAGTCGCGTCGAGCGAATAGAAATTGATCATCGGATGCCTGGTTCTATCAAAGAAACCGTCGGTGTCATCGTATCAAGAGCTTTTCACAAACATAGAATAGAAGTGAAAGTTTTCTATGACACGCCAGAAGTCTCTGTCCTCTGGAAAGTTCCGGTGTGTGTGAATCAACTTGCCGATGAGCGATCGTTGGAAGAAATCTCGCGCATGAAGTGAAATCGTGGAAACGTCATCGATCATAAAGCGATTAATTAAGCTTACCGACTAGTTTTGCCTTGATTGTGAGATTCATCTGGGTGACGGTCAAATTTTCATTGGGTGACGATACTATTTTTAAATCTTAAAGGAAGGAACATTTAGTATAGATAATAGAAGAAAATGAATTTAGTAGAAAATGAAACAGTTTTAAATAGTAAATCATTTCTAAATGAAGCATAGTGGCGTACGATATAATAATATAGTGAATTTTTTCAATTATTTCGAAGTAGTCATTTATATAAAAATACATAATACTGTAATAGTTATTTGTCATATATTGAAAGAAAAATTATGGGATATTTCAGGATCTCGTTGTAAATTCTCTAAATTTCTAGCCTACGCTTGAGGAATGCAAAAAAAAAAAGTGTGTAGAAACTTCTAATTTGACAAGCTAACACTAAAGCACGTACGTGTCGTAAACTTTTAACAAAAAGAGCAAAAACCGGAAATATATAAAAAGCATACTAAGAATTCGTGGCCCCGTAAGAAACCTGCTCGACATGCGCTCGGCGATCAACGTGTTAAATCGTCCCGCAGAAACCATCTCGAGCGTCACGTTGACTTCCGGCGTGGTGTTAACACACCGGAACCGTCAAACGACCAGCGTCGTAAATTTCGGGGTAACGTTGGACAAGACGTAAGTGTCCGAGACTTGCGGGTCGAGTTTCGTCCGGCACGATTGTTAATTTCCGGCTTGAACATCGTATCGCGATTATCCCTGGGTGCAAATTGCCTCCCTCTTGAAACCTAGAAACGGACTTTCCGCGTCTCTGTGACGTCTTAATGGCCTTGGCTCGCTCACCGAGGACCGAGTTAACTTCCAGTTAATTGCGGCCGCGAAACTCCGTTGCTCTTCGTTCGAACAGATTGGAACGAAATTAAGAATACGTCGGCGACCTAGCGCCACTTAAACCGAGTAATTCGTCTTTCCTCACTACGATCTGTCTCTGTTCGTACGTCACGGAATCTCACGGCTGGCGGATTAGATGGTTTTCGGATTTTAAAGAAACGTATCAAATCGCGAGTTTTTTTTTCCAAAAAGAATAGACGTTTCCAAAAAGTATTATAGACGTGGACTGGCGATCGTATGATTAACGAGGAAATAAACTAATAATCGTATACGGTCCGCGACAAAAAAATAGCACGCACAGTGTTTTTGTTAAATATTATCTAATAAATTATAAAAATGTAATTTTAGAAATACGTAGATATTGTACGTCAATTTATGCAAAATCATAACACAGTTCTTATTTTGTTTGTAGAAACAGAAGAATTTTGAAAAATTAATAGCACACTATTTTTAAAAATCAGCTTCTGTTCATATTTACCAAGGAAAATCAATATTTAATATTTCGTAGAATCTCCAGACTTTTTTTATGATTGCAATCATTCGCCTAGAAAGAGATTTATAAAGCTTTTTAATTCGTTTTTTATTTATTTCTTCCCATTTCACTAAAATACATTCTTTTAATTCATTCGTGTTGCTGAATTGTCTTCCCTTGGCATAAACGACTCTTGCAAGATCTCCCCATAGGTTTCCTATTATGATCATGTCTGGAGAACGGGCTGGCCATTCCAAAAGTGGAATATTATTAGCTTCAAAATATAACTTTACCATTTTTGCAGTATGAACCGCTGCATTATCTTGTTGAAATATGAACCCATTTCCGGATATCCTTGTAGCACATCTTTCAATTTCTTTACTAATTCTAAATAGTTCTAAATAGTTTTTGGCATTCATTTTACAGCCCATATTGTTATACCTCCACCATCCATTTGATGACGGCTCAAAAATTTTGTATATCTTTTCACGATAATAGTAATTCCATCCGTTAGGACCGTTAAATTTTCTTCTCATCACTAAATAATACTCCATTTTTTAGCCCAATGCACACGTTCTTCAGCAAATTCAAATCTTGCCTTTTTACGTGCCTCTGTTGAAGAAGGTTTCATTTGCAATTTCTTTCGCTGCAAATGTTTACATTGTTGCAGGACACGTTGAACATTTTTCAATATTCGTTTTTATCGCACAAGCTTCGGTAATCTGCCTCGTAGTCAGCGATGCATTTAATGCTGCTCTTATAATGATACGATTCTCGCGTATTGTGAGAGTTGCATGTCGTTGCTAGGACGTTTCTCTTTTTCCCGTAACTTTTTGGATTTCTAAGTAAATTGACGACAACTGTCCGATTTCTGTTAACAGCACTTGCTATCTTCGATACAGAGAAATTTTCTCTTGATGAACAACAAAACTGTTTGTAATTCACTATCCGTCAGCTTTTTACCACGATCCATTTTTTGCAAATACTTTACGATATAATATTGTAAACGACGATTGACAGCCAGTATTCAACTGAGAAGTGAAAATGTGCGACGTGTGCTATTGCTTTGTCTGATTTTTCGCGAAAAGTAATTTCACACGCCGTCATCGCGTTACTAGACACATAAACAACAACTTGAAGTGTACAAGTAGGAATATACATATTTCTATATTCGTTTATGAATTTTACAAAATTTACAGGGCGTGCCATTTTTTTTTTTGGTCGCTGACTGTAAACAAACGTGGTATCTATTTCGAAGATTAAAGTTAAAAAGCGTTCGCGAGACTCGTAAATTTCAAGCTGGGTTGCGATTCATTATTACGTAGAATAATGGTGGGGCAATTTCCTTTGGATGAGAGAGTGTAATTTAACGACGTAACGCTCGGCCGATAAAGATTCAGCCGATAACTGAGGATAATTTGCATGAAATTCAAATATATACCGCAATTGAATCGCAATTTCGTCAGCGACGAAAGACCAGTCCGGTGTTAGGTGCATATTGCTCTTCCCCAGCGTCCGACGTAATAAATTGAATCTGGATTCTGATTGTTCCTGTTGTTAAATATTTACAAAGAACCCGGGACGTGCGCGATGTGTGTATTGTTTTTTTTTTCCTACAATTTGTTCCAGAGCAAACAATCGGCCTGCATCGACGGTCGCGTAAATTTCGTTATCAATTGATCAACTAGTTGCGCTTTCGTTGCCTTTTTTTTTTCGAATTATCGACGCCCGGATGGCAGTCGATCGTGTTTCGGTAACGCGT
The DNA here is from genome assembly GCF_011392965.1 of Frieseomelitta varia. NCBI lineage: Eukaryota > Metazoa > Arthropoda > Insecta > Hymenoptera > Apidae > Frieseomelitta > Frieseomelitta varia. Next base: position 550,423 of record NW_025110763.1, read on the forward strand.
ATTTGTTTCGTAGAAACGTAGAGAGAGAGAACGAGAAGAAAAACATGGACTTGTTTCAATCGTCATTATTCGAGAACGAATTTGTTAGTTTCATGGTGTCGTGATTGCATTTTGATTTCGATGGTATCATTGACCGATGATCGACTCGCGAATTATATTCCATCTGGGAGTCCCAACGGTTAGACCTGGAAGGTCGAATATGTTCGAATAAGCTCGACAAGCTTATTCGAACGCCAATTGTTCAGGTATCGATTATCGGATATTTGATTCGATTGAACGTCGAGTGCTGTGGTTCACTCACTCTCAATTATTTATGCAATAACGACTGTCTGCGCTGTTGCTAGTTTCACCGGTATAACAATGATTAAGATTCCATTCAGTATGTTAACTGAACGTTTGAAATTTAATCCGAGGTTTCATCTGCCACTCACAGCCGTGTTTATAGTTTTGTTAACTTGTTAACACGTTGGTCGAATCGTCGATCTCTTGGAAATAATTGCACCTTTGTTCGAATATTCGCTGCGCTCTGTTTCATCTCTGTTGAAAGTAAATTATATCGTGTCCGATGTGAAACAAAAGGCGTCCAATCGTTTTCATTGACTTCCGATCAATTTCATCAGTAATTTCTGACTACATTTGATCCGCGATCGCAACACTTTTGTCTTCAAATTTTACTTTTCAACTGTAATTTCCTAAAAGTCCCAATTCCCTGGAATTTCACAGAATTTGAACAGTGAGCCGAATTTAGCGACGGATTGGAAGGAATTGGAAATTAAATAAATTTCTTTAACGATCGACAAGTTAAAAAGGAGAAACAGTTTACAGTTCAATTGTCAATTACGCTAACTAACGTTACTACGCTAATCACGAGTAATCATCAAGTCCCAAGGTATGCCACCGAAGTTGCACCAAAATTCCGCGTAATCTCAGTGTCGTTATTTGCATATCGTCTTGTGTCGGCCAATCTGGCGCAACAAATGCTATAATTCTCGTTACCGCAATGCTCATCCTGCTTGCGACGCCGCAAGTGCGACAGCAAACAGTTTCAAACGGAAATTCAGCTCGAGTCGAAACGGGTGAAGAGGGGAGATCTCCCACTGAACTGCGAGACATCGCGAAATAATTGTCGTCGCGGTTTCGCGCCTGTCATCGAACCCATCATTATGTCGCGTTCCACATTGTTTCGCGGACACAGCGGATCGTGTCGTCCCCATCTTTCTCTCTCTCTCTTTCTCCTCATCTCTCCTCACTCGTCTTTCGCTACGTCCATTATCGTCTTTAACAGACTACCGACGACTACAGTATAATATTTATACAGGCAGAGAAATTAACGTGCAAGAAAGAGTTAGTAGTACAATAAAGAACACAAGCTTCTATTAACACGTAAACTTTTCTAAAACGAAGAATTTTTGAAAAATTTGTTGCAAACTCATGTATTGACATGTATACCGTGTTTATCCTATCACGCGGCGTGACGATTTTTTCAAACTGTCTGCTAAGATCAATTTAATTCGGTAAGAAGATGCTGTAAAATTTGTTGTCAAAATGACATTAAAGTAAACGTTATTTAACAGTATTTAGTATTATTGTATAGTATTATATAATTTATATAATAAGTGTAGTATTATGTAATTTATATAATATTATTTGCTATTATTTAGTACATAAACAATAATACTAAAAATATTTGGGACAAAATCTTTCATTTTAAATTAATTTCAACGTTGTTGAAAAATTGTTTGTCAAAATAACACACCTTGAAATTAAATTTATTGCCTTGTTCTGCAATGCATCTTAAACTCTAGACACTTTTCTTGATAATTATAGGTTTTGCACTGTTATAAAAATTGTGAGACGTAGTTCAGAAACAAAACTATTAATCGTAATAAATGGAAAGTAACCAAAATAAAATGTTGACACATTTTATTAAAAATCACTTGAGTATCTAAAAATACACTGCTATAGATATATAAAATTTCCGTAGATTACAAATTGAGCAGATAGTTCTAGTGTTGACAAAACGAGAGTCCAGTAAGACTTTCGAGCTCTCGAGCATGAACTAACGTTTGTCAATGTCTTTGAAAAATCAGTTCCTCTCAAAAATTTCTCACGCAAAATCGTATTTTCGAAAATGTAATTGTTTGCTGTGCTGTAATTGTAATTGTAATTCCTTGGAAATCCTCTATAAATCCGCAAGAATCCACAATCTAATTCCGGAGTTCGCTGATATGTAATTCCAGATATTGATTCCAGTATTGTAGATATAAATTTCTGTCGTAATATTGATCCGTTATAAATTTTGACATCTGTTGCACAGCACCGATCTGGTATAAATTTCACGCGAAACTGTAGCGAACAAAGAAAAAAAAAGGAAAAAAAAGCGCCAACTTTAATAAAACGACGCCAGAAGGAGCCCCGGGGATCGGGCATAAATTTTCGACGAATTCGTAAATGTGGAACGTTGTCCCCCCTCTGCGATCTGTCCGAGGACGCAGATGCTGTCCCGTTTCAAGCGGAAGTCCGCCGTTCTCCATTTTCAAGTCGACGCGAGAGTTGTGTGTTTTCTCGTGCGGTACATATAAGGTCGGCGAAGATCTCGTCGTGTTTGTCGAGCAAGGTTAAAGAGGAAATATTATGATGGCCTCAGGAAATGGTGGAAGTGCGAAGAATGGGGGGAGGGGATTTGAGAGGTTTACGAAGGACTTTACGAGATAAAGTGAAAGTGAAATAAGATAGTTAATTACGAATATAGGCATAATTTTCAACTTTCCACAAGCCAAGAGTGTCATAATTTTTGACTCTATAAAATATTTCGAGTTTGTAAAATCTTTGGTGAATTAGTTTTTCGATTACGATCGATGGAAATATTCTCAGTTAGTTTGAATCGTAATTGACTACACTTGATCTTTGTATTCTCTTTCAAAACGAACGTTGCATTTTCGATAAGTGTTATTGAAATATCGAAACATTTACTTTCCCAAAGTATCTAACGTAATTTTATTAATTTCATTCGCCTGTTTTTCGTGCTTTCTGTAAATAGAGTAGTTCGAAGATTCAAATAAATACACATATCGCGAAGAAGAAAGTCCGGAGAACAGCAGGATCGAAGGAAGAATACGAATTAATGAAATAAAATATGAAGTGATGAAGTTCGTTCGTACACAGAAATAAAGATGACATTCTGCGACACTCTGCTATCAAATATTAATAAAGCTTCCATCTTGACACAATTTAATCACGGACGATTCGAGTGAAAAATAAACTCGAATAACCAACGATCTCCAGACGATTTCCAATTCTTTTGAAAGTTGACAGATATTATCGATCGACTTTATAATGTTACGTTTGTCAGTGCGCCTGAAAAATTACTTTCAAAGAACTTGTAGAAATGTTGTAGAACTTACTGATCCGTTATGAATTGAAACTTCGCGCGAAACCGACCGTGCGGAGCCCTCTTTGAATGCGTTGAATAACAGTATGGACGAAGTAGTGCAAAAATTTTGTCCGCGCGGAAAAGTCAATTGTAAAGTATTCAGATGAATTCCGGTCATCGACGTCGATCTGGATTAAAAATTCCACGCTGTCGTTCCCGATTTGAACAACTTTGATCAGCTGATTGGTGGCCAGCTTAAATCGACGTTACAACAAAGTCTTTTCAAAAGCAATCACGATCGTAGCTAGTTTTATGTTTGCTCAGGTATTATTGATCAGGTTAATTAATTAAAGTGATGAAACATGAAGATACATAAAGCAATTACAATTACAAATTACAAACAATCGACGACGAGTTCGATAACTAAAGTATCACAAATTCAATTAAATCAAAATTTTCTAATGACAACCAGGTTCGAGAGTTTGTCAAAAATGGCATTTTTTTATATCGAAACCAGCTAAATTCCGCCAACCAAATGTTTCTCGTAGACCCTGACAAGTAGAAAATAATTGAAATTTCGCTCGAAAAAGGAGAAACTTCATTTCGGACGGACGTGAACGAGGACAAACAATAGCCAACACCATCCAACGAATGGCATCGTTGATTAATCTATGTACTGTGATTAGTATCAAACGCAAGGTGTCCAAATTACAAGAAATCGGAGCCGAAGTTTCGTACAATCGTTACCACGTGCAAACACTCGACGCACGATGCAATCGAACTCAACGTTCACCGAGTCAAACGGGCAGAGTGAACGGACACCTGATTGAGTACGTTTGTTCAAACGCATCCACGCTTCCTCCAAGCGAGTCGCTCGCGACGATGCTGCGGAATAACACGAGCGACACAAAAAACGAGCGATAAAAAAGGGAGAAAAGAAGGGAAGAAAAGAGGGAAAACGAGAGAGAAGGAGGGGGAAATTACAGCGTTCGAGTGACACGAATACGAACAAAAGGGCAAGCGAGGCTTGTCCGCGGGCATTAGAAGGCATTAACGATTGAATATACCGTGGTTGTACGTAACGTGGCTGCAATTAAACGTCGCAGCCAGCGGTGTACTGATCGTTTCGTACACCGTGAAACTGCACGTGAAAATCAGCCGAAAAGAAGGGATAAAATTTTTGGAAGGTTGAACATTTATCAAGTACATCAGAGTTTGGGTAATTCTGGGCTGGACAGGAGTGAATAATCTATTCGGGTCACAAGTTCGTTCCGTTTTTACAATATTTATTTATTTATTTTGTAATGTTCATTTTATAATAAAATTTATTTTATAATATTCATTTGTGGTAAAATTTGGAAACGTACCTGCAAGTTTTCTACGAAAATGTGTAATCACCAATTTCTTTCCATCTTTTTAAAATAGTAACTTGTAAAATATTTACAGAAATGAAATTTCTTCGGTCTTCATTGAAATATTTCTCGAGGTCGATTCTATTCTTTGCCAGCTGAAAAGTGTTGCAACTCGCCAGCTGAAAGATGTAGAAATTGGAATTTTCCATCTTCGTTTAAAGTCTCGTTCTCAAGAAAATCATACGCTCGAACGTGTTCAGAATTGGCTCGCTCGCGACTGGCCGGCAAATTGTTGTCCATTTGACAAGTTTTTTTCGTCAACTATTTTTCGCGTGTTATTTCTGCGCGTGTAATCGCCGTTCAGTCGGTTAACCATGGTACACGCAGAAAACACCCTGTGTACAAAGTGACGCTCGCACGTACGGACGCGCGCACGTCGATTGCCGAGCAATTATCGCGTGGCGCTGGTTGTTTCCACCGATCGACGCGGCCCGAAGCAACGATACTTCGGTCGACTCGGAAATTTTTATTCCGGTCACAGGCGCTCGGCCTGTGAATTTTTAAACGGCCCTCCGCGCTTGCACGCCGGGTTTCGGCCGCGTCGCCGTGTCCGGAATAAATTTGAATTCATCCCGACAGCTTTCGTGGCCGAGCGTTCGACGAAACGCCCCCTCCTCCCTCCCCCCCCCCCTCCTCGTCACGCGGCGGATTAAACGATCTTTAAACCTCGTTACTGTTAATTACCGCGTTGTTTATTATTAACAGCGACGAGAAATTTCGCAATTTTCCCGGCGAGTTACACGGCGCCGAATTCGAATTCGAACGCGGATGCGAGTCGTGCAGAGATGGAGTGGGAGGGGAAAAGAAAAGTGAGAAGAAACGGATAACGAGAAGTTTCATTATCGGACATTTATTCGCACGTAATGCGAAATAAATAGCTGTATCAATATTTGCCGGCGGTAATTATTGGATACTGTCGGGTGGGAAATTTCGCGTTCGAAACTTCCACTGATACCGTAATATCGGGGAGATTTGGCAGGAACTTTTTTGTTCCGTTCGATTAAACGTTTCGCTGATTGAATCCACTCGTTCGTGTAAAAAGGTAAAAATAAAAACTTCCGCGAACGAGAGATCGCAGATTGCGCGGGAGGGGAACAATTGCTCGAACAAATTCGTAGGAACGAATAATCGTATTCAAATCGGAAGGACTAACTGTCAGTTCATCGCTTTATCTATCGCTGTTAGAGAAGCTTCATTGAGCGCGATGTTTGAAGGGGAATTGCAACGAATGCAGCAGCACGGTTAACGATTATCGTTCGATGAAAGAGAGAAACGTGGCGGTTCTAGTAATCAAATTGCTGGCGCAAATTCCCAACGAAAGGGCATTCACCGATAAAAGAAATTTAAGTGGCGGGCGAACTCGTTGCAGAAGCGAAACGCAATTGTACTCCTCTTTGATACCACAGTTTACAGTTTATTTTCGTTTGTAAAATGCAACGCTTCACCTGTAACTCGTTTTTGAGAACTGTGACTGGCCACGCGCCCGATCATACACATCGGGCGAAAATAATTCAACGACAAAACATTCCACGAACGTATATCACTGTTTACAAGCATCCAAATTTCACTGCTTGCATAGATTAATTAAAATCGTCGTACTGAATCGTCGTTTTCTGAAATTAACAAGCAATAAATTTTAATTACTTGCACGTAGCTTGGTCCACTAAATTTGTAACACTAAAGTTTGAAACACAACATTGTCATGGAATTGGTAAAATATTATGCAATGATTTATATTCTTTCAGAGACATCGACATTTCAACCTGCTTATTAATTATTTCAAACTTGAAAACAGAGAATGTGACCGAAAAAATAAAAGAGGCAGTGAACATTTAATCTTTAAATTTGCAGCTTCACTCTATTCGACTTAGAGTTAAGTCTATAATATTTTGGTCGTAATATTTATTTATATAAAATATTTCTAATTTTTAGACTTGGTTGTTAACCCTTTGCCCTCGACAAACTTTGTTTTTGCATCATCTACCAGCACGAAGTATCACTTCAAATAAAATAATGTAGCATTGGAAATAATCATTCAAATAGTATTTTATACGAAATTTTGGTTACATCTTTCTAACATATGGGCAAGTGTAATATACAAAAGTCAATGATACACAGTTTCAATCTTTGGAAGCGTAATATCCTCCGCGATTTTTACTTGAAAATTAATTACTTAAGAATTTATTACTTAAGAATTACTTAAAAATTTATCACTTAAGAATTACTTAAGAATTACTTAAGAATTACTTTCCGTAAGAAGCAATAAGAAGTCTAGTTTATGTGAATTATTCCAAATTATGTGAATTGTTGAGTGTCAATCGACTCAGAACTGTCTTGGGAAATTTCTTCTTTCTGAAATTCTTTTGTTCCTTTTACCATAGCTTTCACTCTAGGCGTCTGTTCAGATATTATACTATTCATATATTATACATCGAATATATATTTATGTGAATTATTCCGAATTACGTGATATGCTGTTGAGTGTCAATCGACTCAGAACTGTCTTGAGAAATTTCTTCTTTCTGAAATTCTTTTGTTCCTTTTACCATAGCTTTCACTCTAGGCGTCTGTTCAGATATTATACTATTCATATATTATACATCGAATATATATTTATGTGAATTATTCCGAATTATGTGATATACTGTTGAGTGTCAATGGACTCAGAACTGCCTTGAGAAATTTCTTCTTTCTGAAATTCTTTTGTTCCTTTTACCATAGCTTTCACTCTAGGCGTCTGTTCAGATATTATACTATTCATATATTATACATCGAATATATATTTATGTGAATTATTCCGAATTATGTGATATACTGTTGAGTGTCAATGGACTCAGAACTGCCTTGAGAAATTTCTTCTTTCTGAAATTCTTTTGTTCCTTTTACCATAGCTTTCACTCTAGGCGTCTGTTCAGATATTATACATCACATCATATAACACCAATATATATATATATATATAAATATTATATAATTATCACGCAAATAAAAGAACAAGTTTCAAGGCTTAATGACGGAAACACTAGGACCATCTCGATACCTCGCGCCTCGTAATCCCTTCTAATGCCTTTCGACCAGGTGCACATGTCCTTTTGTTTCAAACGCACGCGCGAAGCAAGGGGAAAAAAGTTGCCACGCTCGGTCTCACCGTTCTCGCATTCTCCCTCGTGATTTTGCAACGTCGATTATCCGCGATACGCGAGATAAGTAGGCGGATTTCCCGCTCGCTCCGGGGAAACCGGAACATTTCCAAGGGAATCTGGAAGGAATTCGGGTCGCTCGGTGGTATTACTCTGAAATGGAAGGCTGAGATCGCGTTAACTGCTTTCAACGGCGACGGTGGAATAATTTCGTCGCCGTTGTTTCGGGACTGGCGACGTCGGAAAAATTGGAACGGTGTTTACGAAAACCTGCGCGGTACGAATATTTTGTTTCGCGTAATTAATCCCCGTGAACGAGGTGACGAACGAAGGAAACAGCGGAGAGAGAGAGAGAGAGAGAGAGAGAGAGCAAAAAGAAGATTGAATTTGAAATTTCTCTGGAACCACGAGCGAATGAATTCCGTGTCTCGCTAATTGACTGCTTGCTTCTTGCACGTTGCTTCCCTTTCGCTGGCAAAATGTTATTGCGGTTGATTGTGTCATCTCGCAGTCGCAGTGTTCAGTTTCCATTTTCGAAATTTCGAAATTCTGATCTCCGCACTTTGACATTTCGGAATTAGGAATTGTGACACAATCGTTAGAACGTGCGCGTTTAAAATCCGTGATTTAAAATGCGACAAGTCTCTTTGTGTTTGTCGAATTAAAATTGAATAAATCCTTGAGAAACTAGTTGTACTGAGATTTCTAAAAGATTTTGAAATCTCATTTTAAATTTGATGTCCTTTTTTCCTGTTTAATTTAATAAAACGTTACGCGATACACAGGTTATTACTTTGGATCAAAATATTAAAATATCAAAATATTAAAATTTTAAAAAGTCGGATTGAAATATTAAAATTTAAGGAAATCGTAATATTCGGATCATTAGAATGTGCATATTTAAAATCAGGGATTCAAAATATGACAAGTCTCTGTGATTGTCGAATTAAAATTAAATGAACCTTTGCACAAGCACTTGTCGTAGGATTTCTTTACATTCAAAGAACTTGGAGGTCTTATTTAAATTCAACCTTCTTTCTTTTTAAATGTTCGAAATGTTAACTCCTTGCCATTAGAACACGCAACTGATTAAACTTTTTCAGTTGTTCTCCGACAATTAGTACCGATAAAATGCAATCACATTGCAAATGGTGAAAACGTAGGCGATCACGCTTGACACGTGATCAGATGAACATCCTGTTTGCGATAAGGCTAACGTTGAACGTTAACCCGATTGCGCGTTAGAAGTTACGAAAGAATTATGTAAGGTCATCGTGTGGCAATGAATGCAACCAGGTGGTGCTGTATTGTCCCGTCGTCAAACGATACATAATGATTGGTACACTTCCTTCTGCGCGATCGCGGTGAAAATGCACGACTGACGCAAGAAGCGAATGCTTTGCCGATTTATTTCCCTTCGCGAGCAGCGGAATTCGCCGTTTGTAAGGCGTGTGCAACGTAAACAGACCTCGGCACGGTCTGTGATGTAACGTAGAAATTTCCCATCGATCTTTTTCCTTTTCTCTTTCTTTCTTTTCTTCGCGGAAACAAACGACGACACACGACGTGGTAAATCGGCGATTGGAAAAAAAAATGTGTATTTACTCGGAGAGGAAATCGATTCGAGAGCAGAGACCGAATCGGTATTACGGATATCGGTGAGATACCGGTATTTTTAGGTTACTATTCGATTACGTTTGATGAAACCGAATTTGGTGCGAATACCGGTATGATGCTATCAAAACGATGTTAGGTCAGTAGATGTATTTCGGTATAATACCGGTAAATAAAATATTAATATATTAATAAAATATGAATATATTAGAAAAGGAAAAGGACGGATAATGATTCAATGTTTTCATAAAGCTGCCGATAGTAAATTTGATGACGCTTATACACGTACACTTTGTTTATTTTTATTAGCTTTTTTATTAGTTTTTNGTTACTATAAACTATAATGAATGTTCTATTATATTATTAAAAAATTAATCCAAATTTACTATTATAAACAATCGAAATCCACAACAATATTTCGAATAGCACGATGTCCGAATATTAATAAGCGTCACTGTATGTAGAAAATGAAAAATGTGTTTTGGTCAGTAAAGTGGTACTGCATCGGTAGATTTCGGTATTTTTACCGTTGTGGACATCAAATACCGATAAAATATGTATGAAAATACCGATACAACCGTCTTATACTGGTATTAAACCCGATTTCCCAAATAGCGGCTATATTACGACAATATGGGAGCAAATATCGGTATAATATCTAAACCTCAAAATATTTCGGTTTTCAGTCTCTGTTCGAGAGGTATCTGATACATATCGACCGTTCGTAATAAATCGCTTTGAAAGATTACAACGGCGACGTGAAAGAAATTTGTGTTATTTAAACGCGATTAATTATGCGGAACGACCGGTCGGCCATTTGCATAATTGATAAATTGAATCGAAATGAACATTAGTATAATTGAGGATGTAAAAGTTCGTGATGATGAATTTCGTTCCTATTAGCTAGACCTTCAGGATTCTTTTATTATGTTTATTTTTTTTATAATAATATTAGTTTTTATAATTAGAGTTTAGAAAAGAGAAACTGTATGGAGAATCGTTTTCTCTGTTAATTATTGTATAGAGTATGTTATGTACTTTACACTATACTCTATAGAGTATGTCATCTACACTTTAGATATTTTATATATATATTTTTTTTTTTTTTTGCACGTTATATGCAAATTTCTGTGCACTTTTACGTCTTCAAATTCGTTATAAATGCAAAATTGCAGCGTATAGATTACAGTGTTTCAATTCAATTCTTTTTATCTTTGATAAAAAGAGCGCTGATTTACACTTCCCCGTCCGCTTGTTATTGAATATTGTTGAGTTTAAAATTTAAAAAGAATTTTTTTAGAAATTTAATTATCAGATCTCGCGCTGAAGCACAGAGTCGAATTAACGATTCTGGAAGGTCATTGAGATATCGTCGATATCTTGGACCAAAGAAACTAGAACTATCAACGACTAAAGCAAAATTTTTCCATCAGAAACATCAAAGTGAAAAGATCTGAAGCATCAAAGGGGAAAGCTCTGTAATGCAATAAACTGTAGATTTTTAAAAATCTATTATTTTGTGCCTGTAAAATTATCTATTATAACAAAATTACAAATTGGTTATTTCGATCTGGTGTTAATTAGTCGCGTGGCACTCGCAAGCGTAAGAAACGGACTGTTTCGCGTTTGAATCTCGCGAAGATCATAGCAAGGTATGATTTCAGTCGGCGAGAATGCAGTTCCTATAAATCTCGATGAGAAAAGATCGGTGAAATCGCTCGCCGATTACGCAGAGTCGTTCAAACCTGTTCGAGACAACGCATAACTTAACTCGCGAGCATGTTCTAAATTCCTGTCCAGTGACGAACACCTCGAAAGAATGTTATCTATGGTCGAACTACTGTGCACAATTGGAAAGAGGTCCCACGAGACGACTGCTTGCGAGGACAAGCAGTCGTCGATAGCTGGACAATGAATTATAAAATCGAAGCTGTTGGAATATAAATCCATGTATCGGTTACCTGTAACTTTTCGCAAGAAAAATGTTTTCATTCTTTCACTGTGAAAGAACAGCTAGCTTTGAATCGATATCGTACAGCCCTGAACGTGATTCTAGTTCTTTGCAACTATCAACATTGAATCTTAGTCGCGCTCATTGCTGACAATTTGCCGATTCTATAACAACAATGTGTAGATGTTACTGTGTTTTTATCCTGTCGGGATATATTTTCGGTTTCTCAATTCTTGATCACCAAACTGCAGAATGAAATTCAAATGCTGCTGCCAGAATTAAAACGAGGTATAATCATAGATGTAGAAAATTTTAATGTTTAGCGAGCGGAGAAATAAATCTCTGCGTAAGTTTCGTTTCTTTCACTCCGTTTGTAGAAATTTAAATTTGCACGAACGTCGTCTGTCAGTTGCTTGTTGCTATCAAAAGTGGTAAACTTCGAACACTGACTAATTTCATAACCTCGTCACGTCACGTCACGTCATGGCAATTTGTTACACGCGCGATTACTTGTATCTTTCGCGTCCACCGTTGCACCGACGACGACGTTATATTAGGTCCGTCGTATGATCAATTAGCCAATTAAATTCGTAATCCTGTCGGAGGACTTCAAACTAGTTCGAAGTAGCACGTAATTTCGCAAATCTCGCTAATATAGCGAGATCTTAGTCGCCTCGTAACAGTTGGCGAATTTACGGCGAGGATAGCGGTAGGAAGTTGGTCTGATCGCAGCCAGCGAGGCTTCGATGAAATTCCAGTGAAGATGGTCAAATGCTGTAGACACGTCGGACTGAACCGCCTCAAACGATGGTGAAACTTTAACAACGATCGTGATGGAACCCGCTTGGGGTGTGCAGAAGTTCGCAAAGACCATGCAGTGGACACTGTACAACTCCTGTAGCTACATCCAGATTTTGACAAAGTAGATTCACCTTAGTAAGTGAATTGCAGCCTTTTGAAACTTTATTACCACCTGTTTTCTTTATATCGATCCGCTTTTCTTCAACCTGTTGACCGAGCAAGTTGCTTCTTTTCGATATAATGAAGTAAATCAATATTACATCAATTGTATAATTATATAATTGTTATGCAGTCTCCTGAAACTTTATTACTACCTGTTTTCTTTTCGATCGAGCAAACCATTCTTTTGGACATGATAAATTAAATTAATATTGCATTAATTATATAATTATATTATATTACTAATTATTATACAATTATTAATATTATATTAATGTGCAACTTTATTACTACCTGTTTCCTTTTTTCGATCGTCTCTTTCAAGCTGTTGACCGAGCAAGTTGCTCCTTTTCGATATAATAAAATAAATCAATATTGCATCAATTGTATAATTATATTATATCAATAATTATTATGTAATTGTTATGCAGTCTCCTGAAACTTTATTACTACCTGTTTTCTTTTCGATCGAGCAAACCATTCTTTTGGACATGATAAATTAAATTAATATTACATTAATTATATAATTATATTATATTACTAATTATTATACAATTATTAATATTATATTAATATGCAACTTTATTACTACCTGTTTCTTTTTTTCGATCGTCTCTTTCAAGCTGTTGACCGAGCAAGTTGCTCCTTTTCGATATAATAAAATAAATCAATATTACATCAATTATATAATTATATTATATCAATAATTATTATGTAATTGTTATGCAATCTCCTGAAACTTTACTACTACCTGTTTTCTTTCCGATCGAGCAAACCATTTTTCTTCTGGACATGATAAATTAAATTAAATTTGCATTAATTATATAATTATATTATATTAATAATTATTATATTAATGTGCAGCCTTCTGAAACTTTATTACTACCTGTTTTTTTTTTTCGATCGTCTTTCAACCTGTTGATCGAGCAAGTCACTTTGTTCGATCAACACGATAAATTAAATCAGTATTACATTAATCATACATTTATTTTACATTAGTAATTACTACATAATTATTGATATTATATTAAATTTACAAATAATAATTAAAATTAATTTGTCCCTATAAATTTCCAATTCAATAGCTACAGATATTTGTTGCTTCGTAGAAGAGCCAATTGTTTTGATTCATCATTATTTGATAAATCTTCGTGTCACGCTAACGTCAATGTAAGGTCCTCGCCACGTTAGTAGTGTAGATATTCGATAATTCGTTACGTATTCCAATCGAGTAGAAGCGATTGAGTTTAATCGAAGTGTTCCAATTGCATTCTGCCTGGTTGGTCTAACTTTGATTGTGTTTAAGTAATTCTATTGACGTTTCGCTTTGTCTGTTGAATCTTGATTGTGCGTCTGGTAATTGGCCAGGCAAACGATTTGAATTCTTCCTCGGTCACTCTTATACAACTATCTAATCTAAATTCTTTTACTTGCAAAAATTTTGTAATGTTTCACGGTGAGTCTAACTGATAGGGAAAATAATACGACGAGGCAGAGCACATTTTGCTGTAGAATAAATTATGTATTACGTTTTATTTTAACCACGCTACAAACGGTCGCATTTACCCAACTATAACAAAGAATATCAATATCTTTCAATCCCATTTCTTTCAGTTTTCGACTAATTAATTCAAGTGAAATGTTGCGTGCTGCAAACGAGAAACTACGTGAATGTCTGGTTTCAGAATATGTTGTGACTTCGTAATTCTGCATCGTTACATTATTCAAACTAACGTTTTCAAATTCGGTGTCTCTGCGCTCTTTCAAAGATCACCTCGCAAACTTTCTTCGCGGTATTGAAAGAGTTAATTAACCACCGAGTCGTAATTTCTTCCAGACTCGTTGCCAATTCTCTCGACACCAAGATTTCAATCAAAAAATCGTTACTTTCCTTCCCGAAAAAGCACCTCATAGTAAACTTTCTACCAGCAGGTTTCGAGCGAAAAGAGAAAGAATGTCTCGGGCGATAAAAACACACGATCGGGACAAATGGAACGATTGTTCTTGCGCCGTCGATGCATTAATTGCTTGGAAATCGTTGGTCGCGCGTTTCTCGCCTCTCCACCCCTCTCCTTCGACCGATTCTCCAACAATTCGCGAGTAATTGAAACGCACGGGTTACCAGTTCTCGCTCGCCGACTTTATTAAACTCGAGCGGCAATGAAAGTTTACGCACGGCGTTATTCTTTTTAAACGATCGGCAGAGAAAGTTCTCCTCCCTGTTGCGGGTTGGCGAGAGAATAGCCCCTGCTACGGCCGCGATGAAACCTATCCTCGTTAGGCGACGAGACGGCGACGAGGTGATATCGCAGCGATGCGGAAGCTGAAGAACACGACGTGTCGCGATACAAAACGGTCTTTCTTAAACGGTCCTGCCCCGGCGACCGGAATGAGTTCCGTATTTCGTTTTAACGCGCGTCGCGTTAATGCTTACGCAAACGTCGTAACCGTGTGCCTTTCTTAAAATGTGCAGTGGTTCGCGAAATGTGTTTGCCTTTTACGAATGTATTATCTGCCAAATTTTTGGAATTTCGTACGATTACATGACACTAAGTTAAATTTATTAAAAAACAAAGACTAGATATTAATAAACAAGACAAACATTTAGTTTATAAATATATATTTTTTTTTATTTTAGAAAAGAATAATATTTGTATATATATATATTTAGATCATTTATTTTCGAGATAATTAAAATTATTAAAATAAATTAATTAACCCTGATACAAAAGGTATAAAATAAATTTTACTTATTTTACAATGCACTTTTTTCACAATGCATATTTGAAGTGGGAGATTTTGAATAAAGCATATTTAAAATAAATCGGAGCCGCGTTTTGGAATTTCGTTGCGATAATTTAATGCAGTGGTTCGCGTTTGCCTTTTACGGATGTATTATCTGCCAAATTTTTGGAATTTCGTACGATTACGTGACACTAAGTTAAATTTATTAAAAAACAAAGACTAAATATTAATAAACAAGACAAACATTTAGTTTATAAATATATATTTTTTTTTATTTGAGAAAAGAATAATATTTGTATATATATATATATATATTTAGATCATTTATTTTCGAGATAATTAAAATTATTAAAATAAATTAATTAACCCTGATACAAAAGGTATAAAATAAATTTTACTTATTTTACAATGCACTTTTTTCACAATGCATATTTGAAGTGGGAGATTTTGAATAAAGCATATTTAAAATAAATCGGAGCCGCGTTTTGGAATTTCGTTGCGATAATTTAATGCAGTGGTTCGCGTTTGCCTTTTACGGATGTATTATCTGCCAAATTTTTGGAATTTCGTACGATTACGTGACACTAAGTTAAATTTATTAAAAAACAAAGACTAGATATTAATAAACAAGACAAACATTTAGTTTATAAATATATATATTTTTTTTTATTTTACAAAAAAGTAATATTTGTATATATATATTTAGATCATTTATTTTCGTGATAATTAAAATTATTAAAATAAATTAATTAACTCTGATACAAAAGGTATAAAATAAATTTTACTTATTACACTTTTTAAATTTAAAGTAAATCGAGGAGTAATGGCTCACTCTTTTTAATATAAAAAAATCTTTATAAAGATCATAAAAGTTATTCGTTAAGGATCAACGTTCAACGATGCTTATTATATATTTGAATAATGTTGCACGTAATAATGTTACATAACATACATAATTATTATACGTATAAGTCTCTTACGTAGGAATACATTTTTGAGTTACTGTATATATATGTATACTTTTTGGGTCATAACATCACTGTCGATATTTCCATCAGAAGCTACACCGTATCATTCCATTATTATTCGTATTTTCAGCAGATACCAAATATGCACATAAAAACGTCGAACGCATATAAATTTCAATTTCACATTTTCACAGTCTATTCCAGAGGAGTGCAATCATTCAAACTCTGCGCGCAAATCTACGTACCCCCTCCCTTAAGAGAAGAGTAGTCAATTCTGTGAAACTACTCGAACGGAGTATCGTAATTACCGAGACGGAAAATTACCTGGAAAAGTCTGTCCGGTGGGAATCACGTTTTTTGCGAAAGCATCCGAGCAGCGAGTTAATTAAGAGAAAAACTGTATCGGGCATGTATAATTTCAATTGGTTGTTCAGAAGGGAGCGTGGTTACGATACGTAAATGCGTTCCGCGAACACGAAGAGCGTTAGACTCGTTTCCAGTGTTCGTAAGCAAAATATATCGGTCGCGTTTGGCGATTTCACCGCGAGACGCGGTGAATAGAAGAAAATCAGAGGCACAGAAGGTGGACTTGAGGAGGACTTCGTTAGCGTTCAATGTCCAAGTCGTCATCGTCGTAATTACGCCTGGCGGCCACCGTATAATTAGCGCTTTTCATCCCGCCAAAGATAAAACCCGTCCGATGGAAGATATTAACGCTAATGAACGTTGGAAGTTCATGGTAAAAGGTGGCTTGATTGTCGATGATCTCTGTCGATGTTTTTCATATTCTTCGCCATGATTTACGATGCCCGCGCATTGCGAGTGTCGCGGTGGTAGAAGGAGATTACTCGAAAGAAAAGGGCACTAGCTCTGAACAATAATCTACTAACTGTAGACACAACTGGTGTCAATTGTGTACTCCTTGAGGTTCGAAGTTCCACTGATATGGCAAATGAACTATGATTGATTTTGCCTTCATTTTATTGTGTCTTGAAACTTGATGACTTCTACTCGAATCTTGCGTTTTCATTATCGTTTGACACACTGTTTGACACAATCCTCCTTTTTATCGAGCCTTGGACTACCTTCTTCAAAAAAGGAGTTGTAGAACGGGGGACGTGTTGAGACGAATATGTTAAGGAAGCATTTCTGAAAACGATTGTCTTTTGAAAACTATACCTATGTTGCCTATACAATCCTTTGCGTGCGTGTTTTATGACGTGGCGGAAGATCTCGTCGCACCTGAGACTGATCAACTTTATGGGGCGCTCAATTTTGGAGTTTTCCAAGTGGTCAAATTCCTGACTTGCCACGCATATCATACTATGCATCGTATACTATATTTTATAACTAGAGAATATCTCACATTTGGCAACGTATTTTGCACTTCGGCAGCACATTTTGGAAATATTAACAATCGTGGTTAATCATAGTTGCTCATTGTTGTTTATTTGTTCGATGAACAATATAATTCAATTTAGCTCGAAGGAGTCACGAAATTTCGACGTGTTAGTGTTTGCTTGATTTCGTAGGTTCGACCATTTATATGGTGACCGATTGATGAAACGTCTGCAAAGTTTGGAGAGCAGAGACCATGGTGTTAATGGGAGATGGTGTTTTTTTTTTTTTTTTTTTTAGTATTTTTAACCACTTGTGACCAAACCGTATACAATAATTCGTCGCTTTCTTTTTGAACTCGTCGATATGATATCACTGGATAGAAGTAATAAATTCATCATTTGTTTTCCCTATTTTGTTTTACTTAAATATATTTAAAACTGAGAAAATATATACAATTTTGGAACAAGAAATTCTCCACGTGCGTCATTCTAGCGCAAGAGGTTAAACGATTCGATCACGCGACAATAAAAAAAAAAGAGAGAGAAAATAATGGGTTTTCTGAAATTTGAATTTCTGAAATCTTTTAATCACATTTTCCGTCGCGCGAAAAATTGCGAACGTTGCCAACAGGACGAGGGGAAAATGAAATAAACATCAAACAGCAGATAAGGGACGACGAAGGGATTTAATTTTCAGATACTTGGTGAAACGCGATGTTGAAACTTTATTAGCTGCTCGTTTGTTACATTATCAGCCACGTCGTGACAACTAAGGAAATTAGCGATTGTCCGGGGGAAAATTTAGTTTACGCGGGGATCTCGTTTGGTTATGGTCGCGCGCAAAAAGTCCTTCGCCTCCCATTGAATTCTCTTTCGACTAATGAGCGTTTCATCCGCTCATCGGATTCCGCGTGACAAATGGTCGTTCCCTTCGCGAGTGCAAACTTGCTTCATTAAAACGGCTGCATTAATTTGTCTGCGTGCTTCAATCTCTTGGATTTCTCTCTAAAACATTGTCCGAGATAAGCCAGAACGAACGCGTCAGATTTTTACTCTTTTCGAGTTTCGCCTGTCTTTTGGAAAATTTCTCTCGGGACCAGCCAGTAAAAATTGCTATATTATGAATCGTTGATAAAAATAAACAAGAATAAACTATTTTAAACTGCTATCAAATCTATCGAAACTTTATATTTTGTACATTGGATTTATTTCGCGAGAGGATCTTTCGTTTGCATCTTCGAACAAAAATTTCTCTCGAAAATTTAGATTTGTTCCTAGCATTTTGTGTGACGAAGATGAATTCTATGAATGATCGAATGCATTTGATTTCTTTATTTTTTGGATGTTCTTTGAGCTTTCTATTTTGTATCGAATATTTATTTTATGAAACTTTCGAATGGAGATATGTTTCCGAGAAAAATTTTTACTCGAACAGCTAATAAAAATTGCATGGCTGCGTCGATCTGTTGCAGATTTACGTGCTTCGATTTCGCGAATCTCTCTCTGGCGTATTGTTCAGCATAAATCAGAATGAACGTTTGTCAAAGTTTGTACATCTATTGATATTTGTTTTGCCAGAGAATTTGTTTCTAGGAATCGAAACATTTTTTTGAAAAATTAATCTCTCGGACAATTAATTTGTCACGTGTTTCAAAATTCTTTCTAGCAATTTGTCTGACAATAAGAACGAACTAGTATTAAAACGAACGCGTTGCTTAATTTTTTTCGCGTTTTAAACTCTCTTTAAGCTTTCATATCGAATTCATTTCGTGAGAATATTTTCGAATATCTCTTTGAAAAATTTCGCTCGAATACCTAGTAAAAATTGTACGGCTGCGTCAGTTCGTTGTTGATTTGCGTGTTTTAATTTCTCGAATTTCTAGCGTATTGTTCACAATGTGAAAATAAAGGCGTCAAATTTTTCTGGACTTTATCAGAACTTTAAGTTTTATATTTTATATTATATAAAACATGTATTTTATAAACTTTATTTTTAATATTTTGTGTTATATCAAGTATTTTATTTTATATTATTTATTTATAATTATTTATAATTAATAAACATTTATATCATTATTTATAATTATATTATTTTATATTACTTATATATTATACAAAGTTTTATATTTTATATTATATAAAATATAAAACATGTATTTTATAAACTTTATTTTTAATATTTTGTGTTATATCAAGTATTTTATTTTATATTATTTATTTATAATTATTTATAATTATTAAACATTTATATCATTATTTATAATTATATTATTTTATATTATATATATATTATATAGAGTTTTATATTTTGTATTATAAGTTATGAATTTTTTTCGTGAGAACCAAATTTCTTACAGATTTACAGATTCAGTGTTTCAGTGTATCTGTTTCTTCAATTTTCCTACGATTTACGTTTCCCTCTGCTTCTCCGAACAAAAATTATCTTCTCTCTCGAGTAATCGGCAAAAATAGCAACGCGAGTTACTCCGAGTTTGTGAAATTGTTATTATTGGCCGGATCTCCTTTCGATTGTATTCCAAATGAAGTTGAAATGGAATTGCTCGTTGGAACAAACAAATTTTATATCCGGTGGAAAGAAAGGTACAAACGGAAAGTTTTGACCCTTAACAAAGAAGATTCTTTCTCTCGGCTCGAGAGAAGCAAGAAGTTTCTATCCGACGAATGCAATCTACGGAATAAATGACTTTTCAGTTTACAAATTTCTCGCTTCCTCAATCGGGAATCTACGCAGCAAATTTGCCGACAAGGAACTTCTGACTTGTCAAAATCAACTCGTCCCATCGTCCGGGGGGAAAATTTTTAATGGAAAAATTTCAGGAAACTTTCGTGGAAGAATAATTTCCATGAGAAAGAGAAGATTAATATTCAGATATCTTCTTATCCAAGAAATCTTGATTCTACTCGTTCGACTGTACTTACGGAGCGATTCAACTCCTTCCGATCAAAGTCTTTAAAGTATATTCCACGGGTATCAATGAAAAAATGAAAAAGAAAATGTTAAATGAACGAACGTCGTTCGAAAGTTTGTTAAATGAATATAAATGAAGCGAATGAAATGTGGAACGTTGTTCTAGCTTGTAAAATTGTTGGTTCTCTTTTGCAGAGAACTATGAAAGGGAAGATTGATTTTGTTCGAACAAAATAAATTGTCAATTAAATTTTTTAATCGCTGTCAGTGTCAAGTCAAAAGTCACTGGAAAGAAGAGGAATTTTCAATTTCAATAACGACTTGTCTTTCATCGTAGTAAGCGAACGTCCAACATGTTTTGGAGCTCACGACAAGAAGAAATGTAGAATATCCAATGTAGAGTATTTTCTTATAATATTTTGTGAGTGAAAGAAACTTCTGTTTAGACTCAAATTCATCAGTTACGATCGTGAACATGGTAAAATCCACAGTCCACTTGTAATTTAGTATTCAGAATAATTTAGTATTCTGTTTACATTCATAGAGTGGAAAGTTTAACCAAAAAATACCTTCAAAATCTAAATTAAATATTAATTCCGAAGTTCAATGAAAGATACCTTCAAATTACAAATTACTAAACCCACGCGTTCATTTATGTAAAATTATTCTCCACTTATGCTCACGTACCAAAAAGAAAAAAAAAAAAAAAATTCGACTAAACGAAAATTGAACAGATTGTACAATAAATAAAAACTACATTTCAAACGATCGAGCAGAGGAATCCATCGACGTCCATTCCATGCATTTTCTCCTTGACTGTGACGACCCACTTTCGATAGGCGTACCGATCGTCCCGTTACGAGGCAAAGTGAAACGATCGTGCGGATCGTTGGTTCGAGAGATCGAGCTATTGACCTGCGAGTGGAACAGGCGATCAGCTGATGCAGGAGTTGGCGCAGGTAACCAACTCGTTTCACCTGCGAATTTTCAAAATTCGTTCACTGCCCGACACTCTGCCGAGGTCGAGAGACGATCTCTCGTCTCGTTGGAATCGGGTTGACTGACTTTTTTTCGGTGGTGACCGGCGACGCCCTGGAAAAAGGTAAATCCTGGCTTCAGGTGAGCAAACAGGTGCATTCGACCAGGGGATCAGGTTACAGGAGAGATCGGCTAGGTTGTGTTTCGAACCGGTTCTACGCTCGCTGGAATCTCAGATGCACGATAGGCATGTGTCCGTGTGCTCGATCGCGCGGATGCATTGCAGAATCGTTTTGCATTCCGTTCGATGCAATTCCTGCGTTTGGAAATTCGGCAATGTCTGCGCAGCTAAATTTGGAAATTTGGAAATATGCATATATCTGTAGATGCATTTGGAAATCTGGGAATATTTGTGTAGGTTGTGTACCTGGGAATTTAGAAACATATATCTGTGAATGTATTTGGAAATGTGAAAATGTATCTTGTCTAGCTGCGTGTATTTGGGAATTTAGGGATATTTGTGTAGGTGCGTTTGCGAATTTGGGAATACTTGTGTAGGTGAATTTGGAAATTTAAGAATATATATATATATATATATATATATATATATATGGATATACATTTGGAAATTTGGAAATACTTGTGTAGGTGAGTTTGGAAATTTAGAAATATATATATATATATCTGTAGATATATTTAGAAATTTAGAATACATCTGTAGATATATTTAGAAATTTGAAAATATATGTCCGTAGATGCATTTTGAAATTCAGAAATATATCTAGATGTGTTTGGTAATTTGGACATATTTGCATAGGTGCATTCGAAAATTTAGAAATAAACGAGTATCTGTAGATACATTTGGAAATTCAGAAATTTATTATCTACAGATGTATTTGGTAATTTGGAAATATATGTGTAAGCGTATTTGTAAATTTGGCAATTTTTATTGAGAACGATTATTTACCTTTATATTTAGAGTGTAAATTTAAGATCAGTTCCTTTACAAAGTGTTGTTAAAATCGTTCAAATGTTCATTCAATTCCATCGTAACAATGAACGAGATTGATGGAACAACTTAAATCTTTAATAAAGAAATTTTTACTAATTCTAAAGATTATCTACACTTTAGAATTATCGTTGTCAAATTTTCATTATTTTCTTCAAAATATACATCGCTGATTTATTTTAGAGAGATGTATATTTAATTATCCATAAAAAGACACAGCATAATTCAGAAATTCTCTTAATATACGTACGTTAATAAAAAAAAAAAAAAAAAAACCTGTGGCGCTCGCTCGAAAATATATCTTGGCTGCAAGTAAAATCACATTAACACAGCAATAAATTATACATTCTGAAATTTCATCCGAGATTCATTTTATTCGTCCTGATATTTCGTAATTATTATCGTTATGACAGTGCATGACAATGCACGACAACTTGCATATTTTCACACTCCTACGAGTCGCATCATTTATATTCGTCCAAAGTGATTTATAAATCCGTGAGATTTATAAATCGTCGATAATGTCAATTATAAATTATATATTATATACTATAATTTATGTTACATAATATAATATTATCATATAATATACATAATATAATATTTGTAATATTTATAATATTACATATTACAAATTATAAATAATATAATATTTATAATATTATATATTATATATATATATTATACTTATAATATTATATATTATAAATAATATAATATAAATGATATTCGTCAAATATAAATAATAATAAAATATTTCAACCATGCTCGAAAGATATCTTGAAACTCATTCGTACGTGAAGGTGTTTTCAAAGTGTCTGTGCCGCGGTATAGAAACATGCTGTTGCATCGAAACGCGAACGAACGAGAGAGAAACGCAAGCGAAAGCCGTGGAATCGAGTGGAAATCGCTGTGAGTCGACAAAAGAAAAGTAATAGAAACGCGCGTGATCCTCCTCCTCCTCGCTTGTTGTCCTGATATTGAACACCTGTTCGCGCACCTGAATCACCTGGAACGTGAATTTATCTGCGCATACGGTCACTCGAGAGTCCTCCTTGCGATCTTTACCGCTCTGGTAGAAGTGCCGTCGTTTTGTTTTAACCCTTTCGAACCTATGACTTCCCTTTCTAAGAAGAATCACTCGAGGACAGAACGTAGCACGTGCCTCCTTTAAGTCGGACTATCGTTTCTTCTAATCGTCAAACTGCAGATTCTTATGCACTCTCATGTTTGTACGGACATACTTAAAAGAAAGTGAAATCTGAATGACAATTTGCTTAGGACCTTTGAACACTATTGAGAGATTTAAAATTCTAAATATCTATGGAAAATGTAATATATGATGACGCATCGATTATGGTATCTAATAGGTGAAACAAATTTTGATTTAGGTCGTATTCGTTTAATCATGTTCATAAGAATATAAAATTGCACAGGCATTCGCAGTTTAATTATAATAGATAATTTATTTTATTATATTTTGCAAATTTAGGTGAAACAAATTCCTATCTACATTATATTTCTCTAATTATATTTCTTT
Source organism: Frieseomelitta varia (assembly GCF_011392965.1). Taxonomy (NCBI): domain Eukaryota; kingdom Metazoa; phylum Arthropoda; class Insecta; order Hymenoptera; family Apidae; genus Frieseomelitta; species Frieseomelitta varia. Next base: position 574,382 of record NW_025110763.1, read on the forward strand.
TATTATAAAAATATAAAATTCATAGACATCCATCTAATTACAATAAATACTTTATTTTAGATATTTTTATGTCTAATGTTCAATAATGTGTCTCTCAAATTTCCGTAAATGCTTAAGATACTCTGCAATCTGAGATCAATTAATTTTGGCTTCAGCTTTGACAATTTTTATCCAACTGAAAAATATTTTTCGACGAATGAAAATTTAATTGGCCTTCAATTATAAATACACGACGATTTGCTTATTTTTTTGCTACAGAAATATCGAGGTACGAGTCGAAAATTATAGTTTACGTAGATAAATTTCAATAATATATCAGATCGAGTGACGTGTTGTCTAGTTTAATTATCTGAGACAGTTAAGAGAGATATGTTTAGAATTAATTAGAGGGTTTTGTTTCCACGAATATTTAAATTACTGGGTTAATAAAATTTTTAAATGGAATGAAAAAATTCTCATTACTTTTGTGCTGATTTACATTGTGTATTAATCGAAGTCTTTATTCACATATTATTTCTATATGGACATATTAATTTAAAAAAATATTTATTAATAATTATGTATATTTCTGACTGAAATAATCTAGTAAGATAGGAGCCAAAATTATTTCGTAATAAATTATATTTCGTAAATCTAGGGAGTTATTTTTGTAATTCAATTAAAAAAAATCTAAACCATTCACTTTCAAATAATTATAATTTCTAACAACCCACAGAATCATATCAAAATTGTGTCACGCTGTCTTTAGATTTAAATCAGATGAAATGTGAATTTCCAGTTATTATTTACTTGAATGTAATCAAATTTCATCGCACAAAGTCAGTATACGTAAAATATTTCCATTTAAATTTTACCATCAAATATACGTATCGCCTGGCAACGAAACGAAATACGAAATATTCTTTTAAAAGCAAGAATTTGCCATCCTTGATTTCAATCGAATCAAAATGCAAGTAACGCACATGGAAAATCACTATTCGTCTGCGATTTTAATCTGAATCAAATTTCCAGCAAGGTTAAATTATTAACGAGTCGGCGAACGAAAATGTTTAACTGATCTGTTTTGTAAAATATACACGACTGATTACGTTCGTGGTCGTCTGTCATCAATTCGGGTGTATCGACTAATTCTGGATCTCAGGAGAGCAGCAAGCAGAAAGACGTCCAGGTGGAAATGTCGATATGCGTTCCACCTAAGGCGAGTGCAGCGTGCAACTCGACGCTGTGAATATCGTTGTAGTGCATCTCAGACTAGGGCAGTATACCACTGTCGACCATTTGTCGTTCTGCTTTTGTTATTTACGTGGTCCGTGATGTAGCGAAATCGAACGAACAACGTGCCATCTTGCTTCTGCTGTTCCCATTTCATGACAACCTGGAAAAAAGCTTTAACCCTTTGAACTCGTTTTGTTCTTAATGTTGTTACACGTCCACTTGTATTACTTACTTTAAAACAAATTAGGTAAATCGGTGTTACTGTACAACGATAAATTTCAATGTTTTTTTATTTATCTATCATTATTATTGTTATTATAATTTTTAATTATGATCCATTATTACTTTATTATGTTTAATTACGTATTTCAAAGCGACGTGACGATTTCGATAAATTTCCAAATTTTTGTAGCAAATTTCTATTGTCATCTCTGGCGTAACGTACGTGTTCAAAAGGTTGAATTCGATTCATAATTTTTCATTGAAAGTTTTTATAGATTCGTAACGGTAGATTTTGAGAAATTTCTATAATTTTTTTCTGTCTGTTTTTCTGTCTCTGCATATTAGAGATCTTTCGTCTATTCTTTGAACTTTTCACGAATAAATTTCGTACTTCAGACATCGGTAAGCTCTGGTTAGAAAAACGAGAAAGATAGAGACTCGATTTTTGTTTAAAGTTTCTGATCTTTACGTTAATTTCTCGACATCTCCAGTATTTGGTTTTTATGATTAACATTTCATTTAAATTTTCAAACATGTTTTTGCTTGGACTTTGGTATAATAACTAGGTATTCACTCGTAGCACTCGCAATATTTGTCATAGTCGCTGTTGGATACTCGTTATACTAAAAAACTTAATATCAGGGAATACGAAATTAAGTGTCTGTTTGCATAGCAGCGTAAAAAATTGAACGCGATGCGAAAGAATAATGACGCCGCGAACGGTTACAAATTGTTTTTCATGCTCGTCAATTAATATGCGTCTCTCCTTTCCCTGTCGCGCATCAATCACGTTATTCCTTCAACGTTGCAAGCCATAATTCTTATTCCACGAAACGTTTCGAAGCTTCAGATCGGAACATAATAATAATATGTTTTATCTGTTTGTAAATTGCACCATAAAATTACACGTTATATATCATAAATCTTATATGAATAGTGCTAATGTAATTGCGAAACTAATTCCAAACTAGATTTTTTTTTAGAATTTCAATCACTAGGTAGACTTTGTGCTTTTGAATTCTTTCGTAAATATTTGTTATACCAGTGTTTCACGTGATCGTATAAAAAGTTTGTTGAAAAGAGTTAATCAAGAATTAATATATAAATTGTCAAGACGATTAATATATAAATTGTTAAAAATTAGATCGATGAAATATAAATATTTCAATGAAATTAGTGAAATTTAAATAAATAAATCACTCGTGTTAGAAATGAGATTTGGCGTGTTAAATGTTTCTTATTCGAATTATTAGATTTAAAGAATGGCCTCGTATCTCGCAACAAATTGCGAACGTTCGCGTAAAAGTGTCACCGTAAACGAGGACACGGGCACAAAAGTCGCGTAAAAAGCTGTTTGAAACAGACCGCCGGACACAAACGTAAGTACTTAAACGTGCCTCTAACATTTTTCTCAAAACGATTTTTACGCTCACGTTAACAGCCGCTCGTTTAAGAGTTCTCTTATCAATTCAGCTGCTGAATTCGCGCTTCGAGTGCGACAGTCCTGAAGAAAGAAAAGAAAAAGTGAGAGGGAGAGGAGCGCGATAAAACGAAAGGCACACTTAAACTTAAAACGTATAAACCGTGCCAAATACGATTCGCGAATGACAAAATTATCCATGAGACTTGCATTTGTCCTGTTTTCTCGTGGAGCGCGAAAACGACAAACGGGGCTCGTTAATCGAGAAATAAGTCGCGAAGCGGTGGAATCTCCTTCGGAGACGCGAAAAGTCACGACATTTGCCCGCAACTCTGGCGAACGTCCCAGCGCGCACAAAGATCCTCGATTTTTTTGGCGTTTCAAGCAAGGCTAAACTGGTTGATAAAGCGTAATTACGCGCTCGAGCCAAGGTCGATATTATCACAATCCGGTGAAAAATTCACCCGCGCCTGTTATCTGCGATTTTTATATTTTTGTGAAAAAAAAAAACGTATTCACAAAAGTAAGAATACTACGTAAGAATTGATTATCTGACGAATAGCAATATTCTTAATAAGTTTAAGAATTTGAAACGTCGATTAAAAATTCACGAGATAACGAAGAATTTATAAAATGTGTTTCCAGAATTTGTGCATTTCTTTCTTTCTATGTAAAAGATAGGAGGATGGAAATATTAAATGTACATATTACGCGCAGAAATCCACATGACCAATCACTGAAAATCTCTACTCGTTACAACGACATGATTGAACTGCGAATTTTTATGCAATTTCACGCGTAATTTCAAAAACATTTCACATTTATTTATATACGTCGCGCGCACTTTCGCATCGTTAATATTTCCAGCAAATGTACAAAAATCTCTATAAACTCGAATTTATTCGATGGCAGATGACTAACTGCTGAAAATCACATGACGTCACAATACCGTCACCGCTCGTTGCACTGTAAATATATTTTTAGAAGAGGAAGTGGCAACGATCCACCGGCGTGGGCGAATATTCCTGGTCGTTGGTTCGTTAAATAATGCACTAGCTATTGATTTTCTGTCAATGAACGCGTCCTCGTTCGGCTATCGGCCAGTGTTGTAGAAACAGAAGCTTTAACAACTCGCTGTGTGTTCTCGATGTCTATCATCTCTTCTATATGTATATGTTTCTTTTATTCTTCGCGCCATCACGAGTCGGTGATTTTGGTATTTTTAACTCTGTTCTGATCTGTCAGAGATCTAGTAGTTTTCTCTTTTTTTCCTTTTTTTTTTTTTTGGAAAAACAAACGCAAGGAAAGAATTATTACCAAAACTTTTGCAACTCATTTCTGCAGCTGCAAGATAAGATAAGCCGCGTTATTTTAGCTGTTCGAACGTGAAACGAGATATACAAGGTGCAAGGTTATTAAACGCGATGTGTGTGTCGAAGTAAAAATCCGCCCTGCTGTGTGCTTCCAAGACCGCATGCTGCTTTAATAACGGCACACACGCGTTTGGAAATTTAGATACGTGGTTCTCTGCCCCATCCGCCGTATCTTGGCTAACAGATTATTGCTTTTCGCTCGACTTTGCGAATTAATTAAATCGCGGATGCTTGCGAGAAATTTGTAAGGTGCAAAACGCATTGCGCGAAATGCATCCAGTTTTTCTCCATTTTTTTTTTTTTTTCTTATACTATATTTACAGAGACACGAATTTCCACAAATACTCGCTAGTCTAGAAATAATGTAAAATAAAATATTTGAATATACATACATGCTAGAATATGTTAGGGGAACCTATAAGTAATGTCGTTTTCTTCAAATTTAATAAACATTGCAAGTGACAATGATTTAACTTGTTAGAACATAACCTGTATATAATGACATTTAGTCTGCTTATTGTTGAATTATATTATAGATTAAAACTCTATTAAATTGAATAAAATTTTGTACAATATCGAGAAACGACATTACTTATAGTCACCTCTGATACATACATTATATTTGAATATACACATTTATATTCTAACGACGATTGCAATAATTTTATTATCATATTATATTCATTTAATGTTATGACAATTATTATGATTTCAAACAACTATATTTATTTAACACTATAACAATGTTTGTCTTGCAATTTCAATATTTCAAATACATGTTCCAATTACAATCACTGCAACTGGAATGAAATCAATAAGAGCAAAACTAGAAAAAACGAGCAGAGTCACATTTGCAACAATTACGAGGACAAAGGGTACTCTAAGAGCACCTGCGGCGTCGCAATCCCGTCGCGAGTATATCTCTCTTCGCTCGCCGAAAACGTACAGATCCGTACAGATCAATGCCTCATCCGGACGAGGAACGAACGCCCGAACGTCAAAGCATTCTCTCTCTTTTCCATTATTCCGCTCGTCGTGGCGCGGATTCGTTCTCTGAAAGTTTACAAGCGAGAGACAACCGCGGGGATATCGTTTCGCGCTGTGTGCACGAACAGGTAGCCGGAAAATGCAAGGAAACAAAATGCCAGGCAACATTCGGTCGACGTCCAGCAATTTGTTGTTAACCTGTTACCTCGTCGTGCGGTTTACCCCTACCATGAACGTTGGATCGTTCGCGGAACGGCCGGCAAGAGGAGAACGAAGGAAGGAAGGAAGGAAGGGGCACAGGAGGAAAGAAAACTGGTGGGGATGGACAACACTGCGACCTTACACACCACCGGTGTTGTTCAGGTGTGACATCCTTCCGCGTCTGCGTTCCTGTTCGCCCACGCTCGTGGAATTCACCTGAAAAGGAAATCCGAGGTTCCTTTACCTGCTCACGCGCATCGCCGACTCTCCTCGTGCCGTTGTCTCGCTCTCGTCTCGCGAGAACACGCACTAACACCACGCGGACACGCGTTCCCAGAGAGTACGCGCAAGTGTTCGCTGGCTTCGACCCGCTGGCTCGTCTGACCGCCTGGTATTCCCGACTCTCGGGAATCATCCAGACATTACGTTGCACGGTGGTGAAATTCGTGGTTCCTAGGTGGAAGAAAGTTTGTTGCTTTCAGCGTCGAGCAATTGTTGTTCCTAGCGTTTGTCGGGGAATTGGTGTCAAGTGTCGAGAAGTCTAATTGTAATTTCGTTGTTTGAATATATATATATATATATATATACAGGGTGTTTCGTTACTTGTGAGAGCTGATTGCACGCTTAAAAATAATGAATGAAAGTCATGTAAATATATGTCCTATTTGCTGTCTTCGTTTACGAGATGTAATGAATTTTCTGTTTTAATTACTTTTATAAAAGATGCTCGAAATAACCACCTTGCATTTGAAGACAAGCCTGCACGCTGTCTTGTCATTCATCTGGTTACTCTCTCTATCATTTCTGGTGTTTCTCGAATTTCGTCGGAAGCCTTGCTCTGTTCTATTTCGTAGTATTTCAGCATGTTCAATCGATGTTGCGTGTACAATAGATTTTAAATGTCCCCGCAAATGAAAATCTAAATGGATTCAAATCCGGAGAACGAGCAGACCGTGCAATAGCACCTCCACGATCAATCCATTTATTTGCAAAGTGTTGATTTAAAAATTGCCTAGCCACTCGGCTAAAATGCGG